>NC_009324.2:452828-502389 GCF_000002845.2 Leishmania braziliensis MHOM/BR/75/M2904
CAGGGAGGCGCTACGTGTGGTGGCCCGGTGCACCTTCTTCTTTTCAATAGCAAGGAGCTGGTGAGAAAAAACGTTGCCGTGTAGATGCCTCGACGAGTGGCAGACAGAGCTACGGCCACCCACTGGCCGTTTGGTTTCGTTCATCAGACACCAACCTTCCCCCCTCCTCCTCATCGTAGAGCCTTTCTCAAACGTCAGTGCGCGTCTCACGCTCTTTACCGAGACCATCACGAGGGATTCGTTGTTTCCCTTTCCACCTCGCTTCCTTCTTGGGCCCATTCTCTGTGCTACCAAGCCAAATGCCACCCCTGCCATGCCTGAGTGTGTGTGTGCTCAACCATGGTAGAGGAGGCTAACAAGGCTGTAGCGCGAGCCCCTTGCACTGGTGCGCGCGTTCTCGCTGTTTCTTCTTGAGCATAATTGACTCGAATGCCGACTTATCCTGTGTCATGAGCTCAGGTGTTTCCACGAGGTACCGCCAATGCACCCACACCCCTCTTTTCGCTTTAGCTTCACCCCCTTACCCCCTCTCTTTCTCTCGCTTGCTTGCGTGTCTACACGCGCTCTAAGATGTATGTGCGTACTCGAATGCGCCTCCCCCAGAAAGGCGTGTGTGCGTGTGTCTCACCAGGATGGCAGCACCACCACGCTGCACGCTTCACATCGCTGTTGATACGGATCTGGCCGTCAGCTTTGACGGCCTCCTCTGCCTGCCACACGCTGACTCCAACTGCGCTGGTGGGTTCTATGTGACTCCGTCGGCAGCGCATACAACGTTGTTTCCGAACCCTCCATCTCGCACCTGCGTGCATGGCGTGCGCCAGGTGAACGCCGTCTCGCAGACGGTGGTACTGCGCCTAAGGCCCAGCACCTCGCACGCTGACAGCAATAGTGCACTCCCGCCTGCATTGACTTCAGCGTTGACAAGGAACACATACGTGGTGGTGGTGCTGGATGCACAGCAGGTGCCGCAGATGCTGTCGGCCGCGATGGCGCGCCGGTGTCCACCGCACGTGAGCGGTGCAGGGCCACTTGGCTGGTACCTCGATGCCGTTGTTGAAAGCTTGCTGCAAGGGGAGGAAGAGGAGGGCGTTGCATGTGGGAGTGACACCTTGTCCACGCTGACTGGCGCGGACACGAAGGGGCCAAGCACCAACCAGGCATGCGCCACCACGCATACTCGCCCAGTGCGACGCGGCAGCGTTGACGCCGGGGTCGTACACATGCACATGATTGTTGTGCCGAACGCCACGATTGCATTGAGCGGACTGAACAGCACGAACATGAACATAACAGGCGCCGAGGCCGCTGCTCTCTTCAGCGCTGCCACCGCGTGGTGCGCTGCACGACGAGTGATGTCGAAGGCCGGCGATGTGGAGGAGCCCCTAGCCGATTGCAGCACCAATGGCGCAGATGCACGGAGGAGGTCACACGTTGTGCCTGTGGAACTAGGCTTATGCGCTACCGCTGCCCACGCCCAGCAGGCAACGCAGATGATCGCCGCGCTGGGTAACAAGTTGCTCAAGGTGTGGTCCACCTCCGCAGCAGCAGTCGGTTCTACGTCTCTCTGCGACAGCGAGGCAGAACCGACGAGCATGGTTGGTGCCGCTGACGTACGGTGCGACACACAGCGCAAGGTCATCCCAAGCGACTTTCATGCTCTGTACACGAGCATGCTCACGGAGGTGCTCACTTTCTCGGAGCGCAAGGCGATAGCGGCGGTGGCTGCTTTCCCTACCATGTGCCACCTCTTGGAATACGTAGACGGTATCGTGGCGTCGGCGCCTGCTGCTCGAGATGGCAGCGACGGCAAGGGTGGTGTGGTCGCACAGGTGGCAGGTGCAGTGTATAGCACCAACTATGACGAACATCGCTCATGGAAGGTACTGAATAGTGACATCATAGAGGCCCTGGTGACGGAGTACGAACGTTAGAGCTGGGCTGGGGTGGCGGAGGCAGAGGGGTGTTTGGAGGAGGAGGAGAGAGGAGAAGAGAGAGTTGCGCCCGACACTCTCTCTCTTCCTGGATGGCTGCAAACTCCTCTTATTTTGGTTTCCACTCAACTTTTCCTGTCGGGGCGTAGCAGAGCGGCAAACATTCTCCTCCTCCCGATACATACGTCCAGATACACACGCACACGCACGGAGGAGGAGCGACTGCTGCATCGACCTCGACAAGAGCGACAGTTGTGGAGGCGCGGGGGGGGGAGAGGGGGAGCAAACTGCCGTGACTGTGCGTGATAGTACACTCGTTCCACTCACGACGACCCACGCTCACACTAGGCTCTGAAAAGAAGGCGGGAAGCGCTACTGTCGTTGCTGTAGCTGCCGCTTTTTCATGGTGGAGAGGACCATGCTGCATCCACTACGCGTGTGTAGCAGCTCCTGTGATTCATGACACGTGCGGATGAGGCGTGCGTTGAAGTGTAACCCTTTATCTCTTTCTCCTTCCTTACCCACCCTTCCTGTGATCCTCACCCATCCCACTGGATCTGTTCTGCCCTCTCTCTCTCTCCCTTTCATGATGTCATGTGTGCGGCTCGTACGTGTGTGTGTGTGTGTCCTGTGCGCAGGTCACTCCGACGGAACGTACGGCACGTCGCCCTCTTTCCCTTTCGCTGCTCAGCTGCAACCCCTCTCCCTACACCCCCCCCCCGTTTACACCTCATCACCCTCCTGTCACTCGCCCTCGCCAACCCCCCTCGTCGTCTCTTTTCTTCCTTTCCATCAATGTCAGCCGCTACAGCATCGTCAGTGGGGCAGCGCCTAGCTCAACTGGTGAGGCGCTTTGACGCAATCGAGGCTGACCTGAAGCGCTTACAGCAGCAGCTGCGAAACGCTGCCCTTGGTGAAGCCGCTGCTGGTGCCGCCTCCTCTGGCGTGTCATCCAGCGGTACGAGTAGCGCTCTCAAGGCACCGCTCGACCTGTCGGCGCTGCAGCCCGACCCGAAGGATCCGCTGGAGGTGGCAAAGCTGCGGCGCTATTGTCTAGAGAATGGGCTGTACTCTGCCGAGTTCATATGGGTCCCGTTAAACTACTATCAGGAGAACCTGCAGTGGCGGCGCGACGCCCTGCAGGCACCGAGCATTCGTCATCTATGCAAGACGATCTTAATGGAGAACACGCATTGCACGAACAACAACTGCGCCGACCACCGAAACTCGCGCTACTACCTTGTCGTGTACCAGTACGTGGACCGCTTCAACTCGGATATGGTCGGCCGCGTGATTCACGAGCTAAACCCCGGCATAGGGAAGAAGAAGTTCAACTTCCGGCTGGCGGACCCGGCGGAGGCGGAGCGGCTGACGGGGGTGCGCAGCGGCGCCGTTGCCCCGTTCGGCACTTCTGTCCCGATTCCGGTGATCCTGAGCGCCGGTGTTACCAAGTTGACCCCACCGATCTTCTACGTCGGCGGTGGCCACGTGGACTGCAAGTGCAGGCTCGACACGGAGGAGTTCACCCGGGTGACAAACGCAATCGTGGCCCCTATCACCGTGCCCCTAACGGAGGAGGAGCTTGGGCAGATTGCGGACTAACGTGGCAGTAGAGACGCGCACACACAAGCGGTGGGGGGAGGAGCGAGGCGGCAGTGCTTGTATTGATCAGAAATGCGACCCGTCAGTCCTGTGCTTGTGCAAGGGAAGCAGCTGGACGCGGTAGAGCGAATGTGTTCACCTCTGAACGTTCATTCACTCTGCGTTCACGGCATCGACTCTCTCTCTCCTCTGCCTACAGTACTGAAGCAAGAGCGAGGAGGTGCGTCGGATGCAGTGCGGAGGAGCAATCAAACTAGAAAATGATTTGTGGCTGCTACAACTCCGTGGGATACCAGGTCCCTCCTCGGCTCTCTCCCAAAGCCACGTCACACCTTCCTCTCCTGCCCTCCTGAGGAACGTGAAGAGGGCGTATGGGCGTGCGTGTGTGTGCGCGCAAAGGACTTGGCTCGTCGTCGAGGACGTAAAAGACTGACCCCGTCCCCCCGACATAAAGTGCGCTTCTGCTGTCACTGACCAAAGTACCGACAGTGAGGGTCCCAGCCACACCCGCATCATGACCGCCATCATGCGTACAGTCGAAAACCTCTTTCGGAAACTCTACCAGCGCAACGGATTTTTTGCTCCACGGCGTGGAAGTACTCCGTAGCCAAAGCGGCAGTATGACGCGGCCACGCCACTCTTCTCTTACTTCACCGCTCTTCCTTCCCCTTTCCCCCCCTCTCTGCCCTCCTCCTTCCATATCTGTGGTCGTGCGTGCGCGTGTGTTCATGTGGCCCATCAACTCACTCAACCATGCTCGCGTCATTCTCCATCATCATCTGCGCAGAGCTTTATTGCCCACCCTAACCTCTCCCTCTCCAGCCATGGCTACTCCTCGCAGCGCCAAGAAGGCCTCCCGCAAGAGTGGCTCCAAGTCCACCAAGGCTGGCTTGATCTTCCCTGTGGGCCGCGTCGGCTCGCTCTTGCGCCGTGGACAGTATGCTCGCCGCATCGGTGCCTCTGGCGCCGTGTACATGGCCGCCGTGGTGGAGTACCTGACTGCGGAGCTGCTGGAGCTGTCCGTGAAGGCTGCTGCGCAGAGCCCGAAGAAGCCGCACCGCCTGACCCCTCGCATCATGATGACGGCCGTGCGCCACGACGAGGACCTTAACTCGCTGCTGAAGCAAGTGACCCTGTCGCGCAGCGGCGTTGTGCCGAGCCTCCACAAGGCGATCACGAAGAAGAAGGGCGGCAAGAAGAGCAAGGCGACGCCGAGCGCGTAAGCCTCATGCTTGCCGGCGGGAGGGGTGGAGCACGCGGCTGTGTGTGTGTGCCCTCGCTGGAGCAGGTGCTGAGGCGCATTATGCTTCCATAGAGACACTTGTTTTTCCCCATGTGGCTTCTCAGATGACCACTTGACTCTCTCTTCCTCTGTTTTCCTGTATGTTGTCTTCTCCTCCGCACGGGGTATGAGTCAGGGTAGGCTCGGACCAAACTCACATCACCACGATGAGCCGCGGCTCTCTCGGTTTGACCGGGGCAGGCTTTCGCCCAGGAGCGCTCTCGAGCTCTGTTCCACGTGAGTTGAATGATGCGCTGCGCGCACGACAGACGCTGCAGCAGCACTGCTTCTTGCGGCTACTGAGTCCGCCCATCTCGCTGCCTCTGACGTGCTTGGTCTGCACCTCACCACCTCCTCTTCACTCCTCTCTCCCCTCGGCCACTACGTCGGTCCTCTCGTGCGACTGTGGTGCAGTTCGCTGTCTTCCCCCCCTCTCCCTCACACGCTCATACGCCTATACAGCACTCGTGCGCGCCGCCACACCAGCCCCCTTCTCGTTCCTCTCCCTCTCCAGCCATGGCCACTCCTCGCAGCGCCAAGAAGGCCTCCCGCAAGAGTGGCTCCAAGTCCACCAAGGCTGGCTTGATCTTCCCTGTGGGCCGCGTCGGCTCGCTCTTGCGCCGTGGACAGTATGCTCGCCGCATCGGTGCCTCTGGCGCCGTGTACATGGCCGCCGTGGTGGAGTACCTGACTGCGGAGCTGCTGGAGCTGTCCGTGAAGGCTGCTGCGCAGAGCCCGAAGAAGCCGCACCGCCTGACCCCTCGCATCATGATGACGGCCGTGCGCCACGACGAGGACCTTAACTCGCTGCTGAAGCACGTGACCCTGTCGCGCAGCGGCGTTGTGCCGAGCCTCCACAAGGCGATCACGAAGAAGAAGGGCGGCAAGAAGAGCAAGGCGACGCCGAGCGCGTAAGCCTCATGCTTGCCGGCGGGAGGGGTGGAGCACGCGGCTGTCTGTGGAGGGTTTCAGGCGATGCGCGGTGATAACGCCTCCGCGTCACACGGTGGTCACGGCGGACGATGGAGACACGGTGCTGGGGACCCTCGAGCGCAAGCAGCGCTACCTGACCCGTTCTTCCCGCGCGCCGCGCGTGTCTGGTATCTCGTCAGAGGGGGAAACCCCGCACTGCCACGCGAGAGCGTCGTCTTTGCTGTGAAGGTGGCAGAAGCGGTCCACATGAAAGCCATCCACGATACTCATGTATCCTCTCCTCAAGGGACAGTATCACCGTCTGTAGTCTCTCCAGTACCTTCAGAACTCGCCGTAGCCTCGGCGATGTTCTTCGATTGCGTGAGCGCCCCTCCAACGCCGGCTCTGGAGAGTCTAGCGGCAGCAAAAAGGGCTACTGGAAGCCCAGAGCTGCCCATCCCCGAGCTCGAGTCCGCGCATGTGCCTCCACAGTTCTACAATCTGCAGCGTGAGGTGGCCGCCATCGCGGAAGGGCGCAGTCGAACTTGCACGCCGCCGCCGCCACTACAAGTGAGTGAGCTGCGGTCCCCACTACCTGTTCCAGCGACGTCGTTGGAGGAAGGGGACACTACATCTGCTGATGTCTCACTCGAGCAGAGGGACGTTGCTGTCAGCGCATCGCTTCATGAGCAGCAGGACCCGATAAGTAGCTACACCGCTGCAGTGGAGAGAGACCCCGAGGATGAGGAAATGGCTCGTCGCAGCAGTCTCATCCTGGTGCATCCGACGAAAACCCCTCAGCCACTCCTTCAGCATCCGCACGAGCCGATGCCCACCGTTTCCGCCCCTAGCACTGCCCCAGTGCAAGTGCCCTGCACTTTGACCCCCCCGCGGCGGCACCCCTTGCAACAGGAGCGGTTTCTCACCAGTGAGGGAGGTCCGGCAAGCAACGCCTGCAGCGCGCACCGTGAGTCGCCGCTGCCGCGCCCTGTCTCTCTACGCTCACAGGTGCCACTCGAAAAGGTGATGCGGGTGTCGCACACGCATCCACACTCGCGCAGCCCGGCACCGGGGTGGCGTGCTCCGTGCGCCTCTGCTTTCAAGGGCGACGTCATGCCCGCACAACTGTCTTGGACTGGCGTGCAGCCGCCAAAACGCTGCACAACAGCCATGCAGCACGACGAGGACACAAGTCTGCAAGCGGACTTGTTTGATCCCAAGAACGACTGGATGGACCTCATCGAGCCGCTTCGACCACAGACAATTACAGTGTCCCCGCAAGGTGGCACTGTGGTGTACACGGAGCACCCCTTGACAAGTCCAGCGGGGGACCCCGCAAGACCGGTAGGCCCTATGTCTCCGTCCATCAGTCGTAAACGCAGCCGCAGCGCGCAGACGCCACTCGCTGCCGCCCGGCAGATAGCTGTAGCGACGCCGGCAAGCATTGCGCTTACCATGGATGGTAGCGCCTCATCCGGTGCCAAGTCGCTGCGCGTCGCTGCAACGCCCATCTCTGACGTGTCGCAGACCCCTCGCAGCTCGACACGCGGGCGTAAAAGCCAAGCGGAGGAGCTACTGGACATGCTACCGGCCGAGGTGATCGCCGAGGTGGCCCGTATAGAGGAGGCAGAGGAAGTTGCAGCGGCAGCCTCAGCAGACTTGGGTGATTGCCGACCGTCTCTAGGCTCATCAGCCGGTCGATTCAGTGGCGTCTCCGACGGGGACTCGACGCTCGGCCTCGTGTCCACCATTTCTCAGCGTGTCTCGAAACGACCGCGGCGTACATACCACAACTACGACTACTACATTCAGTACCTGGAGGGTCTGGCCAGCTCCAGTGCGAAAAAGGCGCGCAAATGTTCGGTTCGCCGCATGCACCGAGCCGTCATGAAGGACGTTGCCAGCAACACGGCGAAAACAGTTGTGCAGCGTGGAGGTGGGGATCAGTCCCCCGCAACTGCAACCGTGTCCACCGCAGAATCTCCCGCGCCACGTGGCAGCGGCAGCCAGTCAGCGTCGCCGCGTGGCAGTGGAAGAGCTGCTGCGCGCACGAAGGTATCGACCATGCATGCGTCGGAGGAGGTTGTCGTGTCACCCCAGGCCCTGTCCTCCACGCCTGTCGGTGGCCGCCGTCAGTTGGAGGTCTCTACGTGTCTGTCTGCTGAGCTTCAGAAGGCACTGTTCCAGCAACCGTCTCCGGCGAAGGCGAAGCGGCAGCGCAACCCTCGCAGGACCTCTCCCAAGTCATCTGCCAAGTCTACCAAAACAGCGAAGAAGTCGCCGACCACCTCCCCAAAGAATGAAGGCTCAGCCATATCCACCACCAAACAGAAGGCTGCAAAGAAGGCTCCGCCGTCCATGCGTGGCAAGAGGTCAGTGAAAAAGTTCTGCACGGCCAAGTCGATGCGGCTACCGCGGCGTGGTGCAAAGGACAGCAAAGCGTAACGATCTGCCGATGCACACTGAACCCAAGCATAACGAGTCTGAAGCTGGGACAGGCACGTGAGGATGTGGATACGCGCATCGTCGCGTGAATGTCGGACGACGTCTGCGGCGTGCCGTCCCCCATCAGCCCCACCCCCCTTCTTTGCGATACCTCCTCTGCGTAGTCGCGCACGCTGCTACTGTTACTGCAGAAATGCATTCGCCTCGCATTAATTTGCGATGACGATGCTGTCTTGAATTTGTTTGAGGGGTGTTGTTTGTCTGGGACAGAAGGGGGACTTCGTGTCTGTTGTCTCCCTCCTCGGCTGCGCATGGGGAGGGGAGCAGATTCTGTTCTGGCTTGTTTTGCTCTCCCAGCTAGCGTTGCGGTATACTCTGTTGTCCCGTCGGAGATGTTGGGCCACCGTCGCTGCTGGGATCCATTTTTGTTTTGCCTTTATGCGTTGTGTAGCCCCTCCCCACCTCTCCCCCTCCCCCTTAGATGTTTTCCCCTCCCCTCCTTCCTCGTCTCTTTTCCGCTGTTATGAAGCGAGGCGTTCACACACAGGAGAGAAAGAGAGTGGAGGACGAGATACACGCTGGCATGCTGACATGCCGCCTTCCCCCCCCCCTCCCCATCCCTTCCCTTAGAGTGAAACACGATGCATGCCGACATTCAAGAGCAACAGCACAGGGGAGACGCCTCTGATTTTTCGCTGAAAGGGAAAGAACAGACGCGTTGTTTGTCTCCTGCGCAGTAGTGAGGGGTCTTCATACCGTTTGAAGGCCACCCTCTTGGCGCGAGTCCTCCCTTGCCTCCGCAGGATGTGTGAGAGTTGTTTTCGCATCGCCTTACATACTCTGCCTCTTACTCCGCTCCGCTTCTCTCGTGGACAGAGGCGCACAGATAGGCATGAGTATGGCGCGTTTCCGTAGAGGGAGTGGCCATCTTACTCTTTGCTCTGACGGCGCTAACCTTTCTGCATGCACATGTCTCTCCAGGACACCTTTGCTCCTCATGTCTTTGACCGCCTTTCTCTTTCCCTTTCCCTTCTCTTTCGTGGCGTGCCTTCTCACCCCACTCCAATCCGCTTTTCTCCTTTCCATATGTTCGCCTCTCCGTTTCGGTCGCCCGCAGTTTGTTCTACGCTCCCTCTGCGAAAGGACAAGCATGTTGCACCACCGACAGCAAAAAATTTATCTTGGAGTTTTCTGCCCCCGCGTATCCTACGCAGACACTGACAAGATGCCTCTTCTAAAGTCGTTTAACCGGTGCTTGCCGGGCTTCTCTGTCGGGTCTTCTGCCTATACCAACATTTATCGATGGTGCAGCAGTCCTTCGCAGTCGCCCATACCAGAGCAGCCGCAGCAGACGCAGGCACACCCGCCGCCGATCACCAACAGCGGGTTGGGCGTATCCCACCCGGCTGCTTCTCTCGACCTCGGCTTGAACTTTGCTACGATGGACTTTGAGGCGGTGGCAAGGGCGACACAGTCCGCCATCGCCCGTGAGCGCAGTGCTAGCCATTTGTCTCAACAACGTTTGGAGAAACTAGAGGCGAGGCTGGAGAAGCAGGTCAACACGAGCGCAGCTCCTCAGCATGCTAAGCCAGCTCCAGCGCCGCCTCTTGCGCTATCGTCAGATGGAATCCCTTGCGAACCTGCACCTGCTTCTCACTCTGCATCATCGCCGCAGAGCCGTCGCGACAACCACTCTCCAGTACCCGGTCAGCAACCACCGCCGCCACCGACTCAGCGTTCACATCACTTTTTCGGTCGAGATGGTTCAGCCACCCGCTACTCTCTACTGGATATGCTGAAGGACTGCGTAGCTGACGGACAGGGAGTGCGAGCCCTACAACTTTTCACAAACGCCGTGGACCAGGCATGTCGACAAGTGCTGGTCCCCGACGGCACCGCAAAAAGTGCGGCCGCCGTCACCGCATCGGACTCGGGTAGCGTAGCCTCAAGCACCACTCCGGAATTGGAGTGCTTTGGGGCGATGCGCAAGATGCTGGCCTCCCTCCCTCCGAGACAGCCGCGAGATCGTGCGGCGCATCTGACGCGCGCGGCAAACGTCAAGAACATGCGGGGTATTATGCGGTGGACTGGCCAGCACTACTACCTGCTGTGGAAGTGCCTCCTCGAGGCGGGGCACGTGGAGGAGCTGCTCCGGGTCTGGTCTGTTATGCAGCATATCGGGTTCGTAGAGTACCAGCTGGAAGAGCGCACAGCCAACGCGCTGATGGCCCTGCTCCGTCGCACGGCACAACCGACGGAGGTCATGATAGCCACGGTGGTGAGTCCTGACATTTCTGTGGCAGAGGCGACGTCCCATCAGAAGGATATTCGGCGCGAACTGATGAAGGGGCTGGCGCAGGCCGCTGCAGCACGAAAGTTCAAGTTGACTGACGTAAACCGTCGTGTCGCTGAGGGCATTCGAATCGCCGAGGCGCTGAGGCGCACCGAGCAGGGCTGCGATGGCAGACACACATCAGCGGACCCCGGTGCGGCTCACGACGACGACGACGGAGCGAATGCGACGTTGGTCACTGACACCGATGAAGCCGCGGTTGTGGTTGGCGACTTTAATGGACTGCTCCGCCGTGCACGCACTTTCGAGGGGACCAACCGCGTTCTGCATATGATGGCGAAGCTGAACATTGAAAAAGAGGCCATCACATACGCAAGCCTCATCGCGGCACTGCACAACCCCCAGTATGTGCTGCCAGGACACACAGCCGAGGAGCTAGCAGGGCACCAAACCGGAGGAGCTACCTCGCCCCAGCCTACGGGCATCGAGGAAAGCAGAGGCACAGTGAAGGACGTTTCGGCGTCTGGTTACCCAAGCACCTCGGTCGACCCTTCACGGACCAAGACGTCCTACGAGGCCTACAAAGAAGAGCGCATTAAGGCCGGTATGGCATGGTTTGCAGCGTGTCCCGAGACGCAGCGCACAGCCGATGTGTTCAATGAACTGCTCTACCTGCTTCGCGCCAAGTCGCACTGGCTTCAGTTTGATACAGCGCTAACGCAGCTTCGTGGCAACGCCGTTGTCGCAGAAACTGAGTGGCCGGAGATACTCCGTAGTGCAGAGACACACACACCACGGTCAGTGTCCGCCATCACCGAGGTCTCTTCAGCCTCAGGCCCTATTCTTCCTCCGCGATGGTCTACTTGGCCAAACGGAAAAACGTACGAGTTGCTCATCCACCGCGCCCGCTACGTGCACCAGTGGGAGGTAATGTGGGCACTGTATGAAGAAATGATTGCCAGTGATGTTCGTGGCACCCCCCGCGTGTACGAGGTCCTCCTCGTGGAAGCTCGCAGTCACCCACCGCAGTCGGTACTGGCTGCCGAGGGCTCCGGTGACACTGATGCCTCCTCCAGGTTTCTTCTCCGTCTCTACGAGGAGCTACGCCGCAACGGCGGCGACGTGCACTCAATGAAAGGAACGCTTAACGTTGTGAACGCATGGTCAAAGGCCCGGACAAAGTCTAATAGGTGGGGATCCTGAGGTGCATGTGGACGCCGAGCTGACTCCAATGCTCTGATGGCAGGGGACCCCCCCCTCTGTGTGAGATCTCAGGGTCCTGTACTCGCTCGATGGGGGGAGGGGGAAGCCAAGCAGCCCTCCCCCCTCTCTTCCCTATCCCTGCCAGTGCAGAAGCACTTTGGGCGGTGGCAGGGCCAGGTGGCGACGACGCAGGGGAGGTCCGAGCGATGAATCGCTACGGATGTCAGCGGTCAAGCCCTGGAGATGGTGGTGCGTTGGCGAGAACTGCGGCCGTGAACACACGCTTGCGCCCTCCATGCGATGGAGGACGCGTGAACGGTACTCGAGTTCATCCCACCCGTCCCCTCGCTACCTACTGCTGTGGGGGGCCTGAGTGTGCCACCCAGTGAGGGGATACCCCAGATGGCGACCGGCACAAGGAAAGCGGCTGTGGGGCGTCCTGCGGTGCGGGTGGTAGGCGAAGGTTGAGACAGGGGCCAGCCTTTAATGACATCGCTGACGCATTGTTCCAATGCGTAGCTGCTGTTGCTCAACACCACACGATGGGCTTGTGGGAGACCGTCGGTTGGGTGGGGGAAGGGGCAGAGTGATGTTTAGCTTGTGCTGTGCGGCAGAGGACGGACACGTTGGAACCCCCCCCCCCTCCCCCCAAAAAAAGGACGTTCTCAGGCACTGAATTGCGTTGTAGATGTTGTGAAGCGTGTGACAGCGCTACACCCAGAAGCGCGGAGAATGAGAAGGTGTAGTGGCGCATACCACGGATGCTGGGTGTCTCGGCCACAACTGTTTTCTTTTGGGGGTACTCTAAGAGGGTCAATTGCACTTCCAGGCGCGTGCGCAGGAACAGGGCTAGCTTGTAAGGTAGTTTTCCCTCACCGGTACGCTAGACGCTGTTTCGGGTAGCCGAAATGAGAGGCTGGACGTGAATGCGGTGTGCATGTTCTTCCACACGTCCGTTGAACTCCGCTTCCAGTACATCGTACCTCCTCCTCCTCTCTTTGTATCGCTTATCATGTAGAGATCTCGCAGTTGAGTCCCCCCCCCCGTGCACGTATCCTCCTCGTTAAATGCCCCCCTTTTCCCTCCCTCCCAACATGTTCTACTCTGTATGGGGAGCACGTCCACCACAGAATACATATACAAACACAAACGCATGCATTGGTGGCATGAGACCATCCACTGCGTTATCGCGCTCGTCGATCACCTTTGTCATACATCACACTCAAGGACTCGCCTGATAGGCTTTGCACTCCCTCCCCTCCTCCGTTCGCATTGGCCTCTTCTACCTGCACCTCCTATTTGCCAAACCACCTCCGCCAATCCGATTGGGGGGCGCCATGCCTTGTTTATGTTCGCTAGCCTGCACCACCACCACCACCACCTCCCCCACTCTCGCTCTTCCTCGGCCATATGTTTTCCCTATTCGGTGATTTCTGTGTTACCATTCCGACCTCGTCTTTCCTCTCCTCTTCTTTCCATGAATTTGCCGCTGTCTCTTCTTCACGGGCTTCTCGCTCTCTCTCTCTATCGACGTCACGCATCTTTCGTACGCCGCTTCTTCGGAGGTGTTCTGGTTGGGTTGTGTTAGCACCTTCGTTTCTTCTTACCTCGCAGGTGCCGTGAGCATCACTGACCTTCCTCACTAAAGGTCTCCTTCTCCGTGTCCGTTTTACCGCTTTCATTCACTCCTTTGCCACTTTGTCCCTTCTCCGTGACTTGTTTCCCTCGCACTAGACCTGCAACAGTGCAGCCTTTCGCACTGGTACCCCCACCTCCGCAGAGAGACGCACGCGTCTGCCTCTCAGCGATGGACGCGTCGGCACAGCATCACTCTTTGGAGCTAGACCAGGTCACGTGCCCCCATTACTACCACTGTGTGTTGCACGACGTTCCGTTTCATCTCCCCGTCAGGGAAATTGCAGCACGGGTGGTGCCCAACAAGGACTCCGACCTAGTGCAGCGCCTCGCAGGTGCCGGCTGCCGCATTGTCCCGCACCAGCTGCACATGTACAAGGAACCACTGGAGAAGAAGTTTGGTTACGTTTCTTTCTTTATTCGACAAGAGCTGCACTCCACGACAGACGCCGATTACGTTCACCGTCTTGTGTGCGAATGGATTGCCGTCGACCTCGCCTCTCAGCTGGCTACAACGCAATGCAAAGTGCAGCTCTCCCAGCCGCCGGAGTGTCATTCGTCGGAGTCGTTTCTGAATACGTTCCGCCGAAGGTGCCCTCTGCTTGATCCCAAGCTGGTATCAGACCCCATGAAACTGGAGACGTTTATACTGACCCGCGTGCGTTTTGCTCAGCACCGCGGTAATGCGTCGATCAATGAGTTGAATGCTATGCACTGCGACAGCGCAAAGGTCGCCACTTCGGTCGACCGTCGGGGCACTGAGACAGGAAGCAGCATGAATGGCGGGTTGACGGGTACGGAAAGTGAAACAGACAGTGGTGTGCACAGTGCAACTCGCACACGGGACGAACATGTGTGGAAGTGCGTCGGCACCTTCTCAATTGCTGCTCTGTCGTCCAAGGAGATCGTATGGTTGAAGAAGCAGATCCCTTCCTTTTCACCGCTGCTAATCACGAACGGTGATGATAACACGACCCACTGCGATGAGGTGAAGCTGGCTCAGTTTTTTGAGGCCTCGCTCACTCCTCTCTTTACCGTGGAAAAGGTGAAAAGGGAAGCAGGCGTAGCTACCGTGAGCTCTGAGACATGACTGAAAGAGGATGTCCATCGCCTCAGTCGCTTCATTTTTCTTTGTTCTCTGCGGAGCGTGTGTGTGTGTGTGTGTGTGTGCGTGTCCATGCCTGTTTTCAGGCGCGTGTCGGTGAGTACTGCTGCTTTCTGTTTCTTTTTGTCTCTACTTTGTTATCAGTTCTCTTTCCAGTGCGTGTGCGGCGGATAGAGAAGACGAAGGGGGCGAGTCTGTGCGTGGTGGACTCAGGCCAGGTGCCACCGCACGAAACGGGGGACCTCTCCTCTCACCCTTTTCTCTTTGTGTCACACATCTCGTGCAACATCAACGAACCAACCAGCCAGCTAATCAAGATATACATATATACATATATATATACGTATATATGTATACGGGTCTATAGGGCATTTTGCTTTTCAGTTGTTGCTGTTCCGTTTCGTTACCGTGCGCGTTAGATTTCCTTGTGTGTGTGGGTGCGGGGGGTGGAGGGGGGACTGGGCTCCTCTGTGCTGCCGTACACGTCTCTGCTCTCGGCATTTTTCTTTTTTTTTGGGGGGGAGGGGTTTGTTTTGTTTTTTCTCTTGCTGTTCCTCTGATGCTTTACAGATGCCGGCCACCTCTGTGGGTTGTATCTCAGGGTTCAGCACTTCCATTCTTTGTGGAGAAGCCAAGAGCCTGGAGTCTGCCCTCTGGTACGGCTGTGCATGGACTCTGGGTATCGGCGGACAGAGCTGGACTGTCCCTATACGGACGAGAGGTGCAGCCATGATGGCGTCCGACTCAGCGTTGTGCCAGATATGCTTCACGAGGTTCACGGATTGCTCGATGCTCGAGGCCCACTCCATCTGATAGGATGATCGTGCACGCAGTGATGTGATTGCGCACATCTACCTTGCTCGGTATAGGCTTCCCTCCACTCCCCGTCGGATATCTGCCGCTGCCCCCCCCCCCCCCTGTACCCTTTCAGAAGGGCAGGCTGTGAGCTCTTTGTGCGCGGGAGTGAGCAGCATATCGCGTAGGGCGAGGGTGGCAGAGGTGATGGCAAGGATGGTGGTCGTGACGCTGTGCAGCGTTGGTGTTTGTTTGTTATGTCGGGTACGCGCAGCGGTGTGTTTCAATTCACTGACGCATAAACGCTCTGGGGAGTAAAAGAAAAGGGAAGACGTGCGCCGTGGGTGGTGGTTTGCCCCCCCCCCCTTCACCTTCTCTCTTCGCCTCGAATTCACAGGATCGTCGTCAGATGCATGTAGTGGGTGGGGGATCGCGAGACGTTAGCTGACCTGATGCCGAAGGGCAGGGACGGGTCGGTCACGCTCTGCATCCCTCCCCTATTGAAGCGATTAATAATAAAGCAAAGTACATGACAGAGACTGTAGCTCACATGCGTGTAGTCGCCAAGGCGGTGTGAGTCAAACAAACATCGCAACGCTTGAGAGTGGTGTACAGCGCGAGTTGAGAGGCTTCTGATCGCGCTAAGTCAAGCACACCCACTAAGGGATCCCCAGATGGATGGACACTTTTATCGCTTGCCCGATACCCACATCTCTTCACAAACAAGCTACAACTTTAACTCTGATTAGCCTCATTCTCTCCATCTTTTCCCTACTCCCTCTCTTTCCACGAGCCTGTCGCACCCCAGTTGCAGCGATCGTCACTCTGCCCCTGTGCCACCTTCCGCCTTTTCCGTACCGCTCCATTACTCTTCCGCACGCTCGCACCCAGTGTCGGCACGCACGTGTACCCATACTCGTGCAACCGCAGCGTCGGTGGTGAGCGCCTCCCGCTTCCTTTCTCTCGCTTAGGTTAGCGCACACATCTCAGCGGCGCAGGACACTTTTTGGTTTCCTAGTGTTTTTTTTTCTGGTGGCAGTGCCTGTCTGTTTGTTCCCCCGCTCTCCCCGTCACTGAATCTCTTTCCCCTTGTACTTTACCTGAGCACCTTTGCCTCTGCACCGTGGTCAAGTTCGCCGTGCGTGAAGAGCTAATCCAAGGTCTCTCAGTTTCTTCCTCTTTTTCTCGAAGACCCTTCCTCGCCTCTTTGTCTGCCACTGACATCAAACGGTGCTTTCCCATTTCAGACGTCCGCCTTCTGCATCGTTGTGTTGTGGTGTGTTTTCGGCATATCGCGATCCCCTGCCGACCGTAGGCGCATTATTATCATCACCATACAGGCAAGCAGGCAGGCATACGTGTACAGACGTAGAGGTCTGTCTGCCTGTCTGTATAGCGACTAACCAACACCGTCCTTTGGCCCCCCCCCCTTCCTTCCTTCTCCTCTCTCTGATTCACGCTCGTACAGCGACACAGAACCAAGGCGCCGAATCTTTTCTGGACCATTGCCCTGTTGATAAACACGCGTGAAGTGGGCGCACGCGGAAAGTGGCAACAGGCCTGAGAAGGGGCAGAAAAAAAAAAGCGTAAAGCAACAAAAGAGCCGAAGAATCACTGGCCAATTGTGTCCTCTCCGTATACCTTTTTTTTTTTTTTACTATCCCCTAGATTTGCCTTCAATTGAAGCTTTCGTCGACGTACGTTAGCAATATCTCCCTTGCATTAGAGGATCTTGAGCACTTTGTCGACCTAACTAACGTGGCGTACATGTGCGTCTCTGGTAACATTTCCTCCTCCCTTTTCTCTCGTTTCTCTACGTTACATTGTTGCTCGTTCTTGTTGGCCGTGTCTGTGGAGAACCACGCTAGGCACTTTACTCGTATTGTTTCTCCGCTTCGCTCGCCCCGCTCCTCGTTGCTGCTGCGAGAGGAGTGTCACGCCACATTTCTCTTGCCGTGCCTCCCGGTGTGCTTTGATCGACTTGAAGACTCTCATCCTTTTTTTTGATGTGGCCTGCCCATTACAACGGTCTTTGCTGTTCTCCATTTATCTGGCCCTCACCTCGCTCTTAACAACGCTCTAGTTGTTCTCTTCGTTTCTGACGATTCAGGAAACGATCATGATTTCTATCGAGCGGGCAGAGAAGATCGCGGCAGCGATCGAGCTGCCTGACTGGGTCCTGAGAATGTCTGCATCACTCATGTACAGCTGCTTTGGGCCCTTTGTGGACGCTTTTGAGAGGAGTGTCAAGATGTACTGCTCGGCGCAGTACGCATTTGTGGAGTCGTGGATGCACGCGCACGCCCATCCGTTCGCGAAGCGCCTGCCCTACCTGAACCCATGGCACGGTGTCGCCTCGATACTAGCCTACCTCTGCCTCATCCTCGCCTTTCGCGTGTTGTGTCCGTTCCTCAGCAAGCTCTCGTGCCGCAGTCTTGGGTTGGTGCACAACCTCGGGCTCCACCTTCTCTCCTTGTATATGTGCCTTGGCCTCCTGATCAGCGCGCGCGCCGCAGGGTACTCGCTCTGGAACAATGCGGCCGGCACCTCGCCGGCTGAGTGGCGCATCGCGAAGCTCATCTGGCTATTCTACGTCTCGAAGGTGGTGGAGTGGTTGGACACGGTAATCATGCTGTTAAAGCAGAATCACCACCAGGTGACCTTCCTGCATGTGTACCACCACTCGACCATTTTTGTGCTGTGGTGGTTGGCGACACTGGCCGCTCCGGCCGGCGAGTCGTACTACAGCGCCATGGTAAACTCTGGCGTCCACGTTGTCATGTACGGCTACTACTTTCTTACGCTACTTTTCCCAACCGGCAGCATCCGCAACGTCTTGAACAGGTTCAAGTTCGTCATTACGAAAGGCCAAATGTGGCAGTTCTTCTTCAACTGTCTACAGTCGGCGTACGACCTTGTGTGGGTGCCGCGGGAGAATCTCAAGTATAGCCCCGCCCTGCTGCAGCTCCTCCTGTGGTACATGATCTCTCTCCTGGCGCTTTTTGGCAATTTCTTGGTAAAGAGCAAGAAGAAGCCCTTGCGCCACCACCACGTTGATGCTGCGACCGCTTCAGCCGCAAAAAGGGACAGGGCGGCGAAGTCGTAGGGTAGCTGTTTCGACAGAATCAATCTGAAGGTGCGGGAGACCATGGTGCATGTGGAGAAACTGCGGAGGGGGCAGAAAGCACAAGTGAGGCTGGCGCTGCGCAGGAGCAGCAACGGAAAAGGGGAAAAAAGTGGTATTGGCGACAACAGCGCTCAGCCGATGATCACCGACTCAATCGTCTGCAGTCCATCCAGGAACCCGTGACTGTTCGAAAGACTTGCGGGGAGGTAGGTGTGGGATCATTTCATCTGCAGTAGCTTTCTGGTGTCGAATATCTTTCCATCATAGCTACACCGCACCTCTCGCCAAACAGAGTGTTTGCTTTCCGCTCTTCTTTTGCCAGAGAGAAAGAGATGGAAAGCTATCAAGGCTTTCGACATTGCATCGATGAGTGCGTGTGTGCATTCCCCTTTAACTTGCAGTGGCCGCCGAGCAAAGCAACGTGCCTGTGCCTGTATGCAGATGTGTGTGTGTGTGTTTTTTTTTCCACACACTCACAGAGGGCACGCACGCTTACGTAGCCCCAAACGATGCGCAACGGTACGGATGCGCCGTGTGATTCTCCTTTGGTGCCGAATGAGCTTCTTTTTTTGTTTCTTTGCGTATATTTTTTTCCTCTCTCCGGTGATGACTCGCGATTTCGGCTCTCTTTTTCCTGTATTCTCTTCGTGTGATTTTTCCTTTTTTCTCTTCTGCGCTCTCTTTACTTCGTTGGCGCCGCCTTTGCTGTTGATGTTTCCCTGTTTAGGGAGGGGAGTGAAAGAGAGAGAGAGAGACGGGGAATCAGGTGCAACAGGCTCTGGCATATCTCCGGTGTGTATATTCTTTTCTGCTTTGAGCTTCTTTTCCACATGCGGTTGAGCGGTGGCTCAGTGAGGGAAGAGGGCTGCGTTAGTTTGTACGTCTTGTTGGTCTTGCATTTCCTCCTGTCTCCTTATGTTTAGTGTTTGGGAGAAGGGCCTCCGTAAGGCATCGCCTTTGGGTCAACCGTCTCTCTCTCTCTCTCTGCAGGGCTCTCTTTCGTGTTTGTTTTTTGCTGTCGCTCGTGGATGGCTGGTACGATTCACTCAAGTAAAAGACGTAGTGTGCACTGCAATGGGTGATTGCAGATGTCAGGACCACCTCGTGTGTGTGTGTTGCCCTCCTGGGGCTTGTGCCGCACGGCGAAGGTGCCTTTTGTTCGGAATCAACGCGTGTGAGTAACTGGTGTGTGTATGTGCATAATAGAGGGCTACTACACCTTATTTCTTCCCCCCCCCCCAGTGGTTTGGATGAGCCGTTTCTTTGCTTTGCATCTTTTTGTTTTTGTTTCTTTAGTCGATCCTCAGACTGGTCTGTCGTTCTTTCGAGGTGTGTGGGGGTCGGGATCGCCCATGCACACCCACTTTACTAACGGTGCATCTCTCTTTTGTTTTTTTTTTAAACGACTTTGCACTCTGACAAACAGAAGCAACCAAAAGTGTGAAGGCTGGTTCACACACACGCACACACACACGCAGCAGCGCATGCCTCACCTGAGCAGCAATAAGGGAGGCTCGCAGACAAATGCTCGTGACCGCCTCTAGCAGCTGACTGCGTTTTCATGGTCGGTAAACCGCCTTCCCCCCGCCATCCACACTTCACCAGTGCGCCGTTTTCCTGTCGCTGCTGTCTTGGATCTGCCGCTTTGGGGGAGGGGGCATATATATGCACATGAATGAATGGGGCGCCTCCGTATCAACTCTCTGCACTTTCTCTTGAAAATGTGTGCTGTTTGCTGTTTTGTGTTTTCGGCCTCTTTCTAGAACGTCAAAGAAGAGCAACCCCGCTACGTCCGTGTGCAGTCCGCACTCAAAGGCGCCTTTCAGAACAGGGCACAATGAATTTATCACCGACGATTACCCGGGTACACGTCAATGCAAGCTGGGGCTTTCACATTCTGGATGCTGGCGCACCTCCCGCGATGATGGCCACATCGATGTGGGTATTTGTGTCCTTCAGTGTTGCAGTACTTTTTCTAGAGGTGCGCCCCGCCGCAATACGCCGCATCCGAGCTTCGGCAGTGCACGAGGCGGGCGTGATCACGGATGATGTGCAGAGGCCTGCGCACCCTCGCTGGCTGTGGCGCCTGCTGATTGCTGTATGGACATGCGCGCTTTACGACCTGGTGTACCGAACCTGCAGCTGCTGTGTGCTATCGCCCCACATGCTTGCTCGTCGTCGATTGCTGCCGCTGGGAAACAGCTTTGTCTGGGATGGACTGTGGACCGAGTGGGTGAACTGGGTACGCTTCTACATATTTTGCACGCCTTTTGCGACCATGTCTGCGGCGACACAACCCAACTCATGCGCAGACTGGAAGCTTCCCCTTGCTGGCGCTCTGGCCTATGACCAGTATCCAGAATACGCAGCGTTGAACTTGAGTCGCCCGCCTACCCCAGCTGAGGTGAGGCGCTACCATAGCGTGTGTCTCGCATCGCTTGCGATCACTTGGATAGTGGTGGTGGCTCTGCACGGGCAGTACACTCTAGTGCGCCGTATCTTCTCCGGCGCACTGTTGTCTGGTACGGCGAGTCCCGACTACCTTGTAGCTCATGAGCCAGCGCGCGTGGAGGCGGAGGCGGAGGGGCAAGCAATGTGTACACACAACTTTACCACAGCACTTGACGCCGCGGAGGCCCCGGGTGACGATTCGTGGGTGGACAGTCCTGAGGCTATCGCCGAGGAGGCACGTTGGTTGCAGCAAGACGAGCAGCTGGGTCTAGAGCAAGGGTTAGGGTATCGAGTAAGCGTGTCTGCCCAGATTACTGCTTCGTCTACTTGGCATATTCTGTGGCAGTGCTGGCCATCGTTTGCGGCCGCCGTCTACGCGACGCTCTACGCCTTTGTTGGCGGATTGCCACTTCTCATGATTCTCCTCTTTCCTGCAGCTCTTTTGGTCCTCTCTGTCATGACGATGCTCGTCCCGGTGTGACAGGGAGGAAGTAGGGTATGAATGGCGGAGTGGCTGTTCTCCGAAGTGGTGTCCCCTCTGCCGGGGCCTCGGATACGGCCCTCCACGTTCCTGTGCTGCTTTGGGTCCTCTTTGTCGCCTTATCCGTGTTGGATGGTGTAATTCACACTTTCTCGCTGGAAGGCGTAGTCATGCCGCATCTGCTAGAAGGGGGTCACAAGAACAAGAAGGAGAAGGAAGAAGAGAAGCGAATGGAAGTACAGAGGGCCTCGCTTCATTCTGCACAACGAAAAATGCAGAGGAGGGAACCCTCCTCGAGACACATGCGAAGCGACGTGCCCACAGGTCCTCTTCACGTCCAGGTGCGTTATCGCACCACGCGGAGAAGGTATGGCTCCCTCACATTCGCTTTGGTCTACACTAGAGCGGCTTCTCTCAAAGTGCTTCAGGGCTACTTTCCCCCGTTCTGTGCTGACTGCTTCTTGGGTTGCCTTACTTCCTTTGCTCGCCATATCCTCGTAACCATTGTCCTTCTTCTCGCGCAGCACACCAGAAACCCGCGCCTGCGGTGAAATGACCTGTGTCGTATCTGAAATCGGCGACTGTCTTGTTCATATTTGCTGAGGGCACATCCTGCGCATTCGCTCGCTTCCTTTTTCCTTTCCTTCAACCTGGAACACCACCGCCATGATCTCTGACGAGCCGTCGGCACTGAGCCACGCGCTTCAACTGCTGCTCTCGCCGCTGGAAGACCCTTTTCGCCGGTTCCTGGACGTGTGCGATGACGTGCACATGCGCGACGCGAATCGCAACACGCTGCTGCATTGGGCTGCTACTGTTGGAAACGTCGCTGCCGCGTATGCACTACTTGAGCATGGCGTCGAGGTGGATGCTCGCAACGTGTACGGGGCAACACCGCTGCACTTAGCTGCCGCCTTCGGGCCGAACGTGGGTGTGATGGGCCCACTCTTGATGCGGTATGGTGCGTCGTTGACCACCAAGCTCACCTCCCGGAGTGCGACTGGAGTAGAATCCCTCCTGGCGTCCCGAGACTTAACTGCTGGGTGGGCCTGGATGTGCGAGCTGAACACATTGCTTGTGCAGAAAAATGACAGTAACGTCTCTCTATTCCGCTCAGGTGGCTCATCGAACTTTCCTTCGGCGGCGTCAATCAGAGCCATGCCGCCACTGCTCTGTGCGCCGGAAGAATTATGGCAACTCAGTCAAGGTCAGAGAAGCTCGATGCAGCGCGCATGCGCCACAGGAAGCGTAGCCACCATACCAATCCCACGCGCTCCAGATAAGCGGCGGCCTGTGCATGACGGTGCCGCCGGCCTTCTCAAGCAGAAGCAGTCAGCGAAACCGCCGCTGTCGTACTGCGCATCGATGGCAGCTGTGTCGTCTGCCACCGCTGCCTGCCCGACATCCCTGCAGAGCGCCACGAAAGGCAGGGAAACTGTAGTTGCGTTCTTTGTGTCGCGTGAGGAGACGGGGCGCATCCAGCTCGAAAAAGAGCAGGTGGAAGCACTTCTAGAGATCTACATGTTACTCTGTCCTCCGCTCTTGCCTCTGCCTGCCGTCATTGAGGAGGAGGCGGTGTTGGTTGTCGACAAGAAGGCGCTTGCTTTATCGCCTTTGGTTCGCCCTGCTGGTTTGGAGTGGCGCCCCGACGGTGAGGATTCTTCTTCAGGCTTGATCGGCTTCATCGTCGCGGTGCTCGGCGAAAAGTGCGACACCAAGGGCGGTCGTCAACTCCTTGTGCAGTACAACGAGAGAGCTCAACGCGCCGGATCAGACGACACCCGCGTCGCTGAAGCGTGGTGCCCCTTGGACTCTGTTGCCCATGACCCCGTGGTGGTCGCCTACATTGACCACTATAGCCGGACCTACGTGCTGACAAACTCGGTAAAGGTGGAAGTGGCTGCTACGCCGTCCATCTTGAAAGGCGAGGGCGACACTGGCGGCCCGCTGGACACCATGGAACGGGATCAGCTTGAGGAGCAGCTGCGGATGCTCCCGCGCAGGAACCTGTCAAGTCGAGAAAGCGTCTCGTCGCTGATTGTCTCCCCCAAGTCGTCCAACTCGACCACGTTGAGTACAAGATGTCGATCGGACAATGCATGTTACCTGGAGAGGAATGGACGAGCAGCGGACGCGCTGAGTTCCTCGGACACCGCTATTGGGGCCGACGTGCTCGCAGCGTCACACGCGCAGGTGAAGGGCGAGGAAGAGAACGGCTACTCCACGTGGGTTTTTGCGCAAACGGATCTGCACATAGGCAGTCCTGCGAATCCGCGATGGTCAACCACGGCCCCATCAGCACCGCCGCCGCCGACACTCCGCCCGAATTGTGCGCGGGCGGCGCAAGACGTGGCCGCCGGTGCACTTACAAGTCACGCTCGTGCGTGTGGGCGTTCGAAGCCCGACCGAGCTGACGCTTTCGTTCCTGTGCGCCACCGCTTCTCGCTCGACACGGATGGGCCGGTATCAGGCGTGTCCTCGACAGTTGACACGCACGTGTCAGCCAGCTCCAACCACCAAAGAGCCAGCGAGTTCCTCGAAAAGGATGGACGCCAATACTTGTCGGAGTCGCAAAAGGCAATGTACAACAGATTTCTGCGTGACTCAGCGTTGCAGCGACTGCAGACGCGGCAGACGCGACTCTCGTCGCGTGCCTCCGGTGCTTAACATGCGACTTATAGAAGGACTGGCACACACAAGAGGAGAGCTTTACCGCATATACACTGGTGTCAGCTCGTGCTATCGATCCAGACTCATCTCCACCAGCTGTTCGACCTTTTTTTCGGATGCACATTCCTATTTGTCTGCCTGTCCCAAGGACATGACCTTTGTGTGTGTGTGTGTGTGTGTGTTCCCTCCGCTTCACTGTGGTGTTGCAATCGATGTACATAGCACACCTCTCCGTTATCCATTCTGACTGTTTTCGCTAATCGTTGTCTCGATGCGTGGACATGTCATTCAAACAGAAGCACTAAGACACGGATGAGGATCACCAACTGTTGCCTTACTGGCGTCACCTCGGGATCGACGTCTTCCCTCCCTCCCCTTCCCCCCATGTGAATGTTGCTGCTGCAAATGTCAAACGAGGCTCTCCACTCTGCTCTTTTTCGCGTGTCTCATGGAAACGCCGCACGGTGAAGACCCTCTATTGGTCTTCGCACACACGCACGCACACATACATACGCACCCAGCTGCACGCGTAAAAAAAAAAAAAACGAAGAAACATTGAAGATCGACTTCCACTTGCGTTTTCTTGTACCTCCACTTCTCCTTGTTGGAACGTGATTGCTACACCGGGCAGTAAAACCACTGCTGCTGTCGCTGCTGTTGTCAATCACTTTCTGTACTCCTGGGCTCTCTTTCCTGCTCCCTACGTTCCCCCACGCACCTCCCCCCCCCACAAAAAAGAAAAACGCCCTATATTCGCAATGCCGAGGCAACTCGAGTATGAAAGCGCCTCATTGACATCGCCTCACGGCATGTAAAGGGATGCACTCGAGCGCGTTGCGAGCTGGCTCTATGTGTGCTGTACTCCGCCAGGAGCACCTGCAGCAGGCAATTAAAGAGAAGCAGCTGTGCGAGCGGCGGCACCATGCGTGTGCTCTGATGTTGCGGAAGCACGACCTGGTGGGCGTCCTGGCGCCTAGAGGTCTACCCGAACTGCGCATTCAAGGGTCGCCTGCGCAAGTGCGGAAACCACACCCTACAGTCTCCCCGATTCCGCTGCCGAGTGACCTGGGATCACCAGAGAGCATCATCTTTGCCATCACATATGAACGGCGCCGTCTTTCTTCTCAGATCGTGCCCGTGAACTCGGACAGCGGCATTGCCGCCCTGGTAGCACCATCAACGCCTTCTCAGAGTCGACAGTCTCCCTCGAAGGAGTTTGCGACTCGCTTGTCTCGTCTGCACAAAGCCGCTGCGCTTGGCTTGGCAGCTATTCAAGGCCAGTGGTGTGACTCCTTGCATGTTTCACCGATTGGAGCGCAGTCCTCCGCTGTCAAGGCTGATGCTTCCTTCCCCTCGTATCTCAACGGCAGCTCCGCTCTCTTTGGTGATCGCGGAGAGGTGAGCGGTCTTGGCTGTTGTGAAGTGGAAGGTGCTCGCCACGTGCGATTCTCGAGCCGAAGCCCGCAGGTTGCCACCTTCTCAGTGGAGCGGCCATGCGTTCCGCGACCGGAAGGGTGGACTGCGACGGAGTCTGCGCCGGCTGCAATGCCGGAGACGCCGCCGAGTGAGGTGGCAAAGCTGATACCTGGCCCAGAGCTCGACTTGGTCCAGAGATCGCCATCTACTCATCGAAACTCTAATTCTCCGTGGGTGTCCACTCTCGTAATGAGTCCGTGTGTGGCCTCGCCGCATTCCACGATTCCATCACCCCAAACGAGTGTCACTTCCTACCTATCCCGCATCGAGGAGCTGCGCAGTTCTTTGCTGGAGGCGCCATGGAACCCCCGCCAGAGTAACCGCAGGCTCAGTGATGACGCTCGCCTGCCAACACAGCCGGTTCAAATGCTGACGATGGCGGAGAATCCGTCGGGGATGAATGAGAAACGAGCGACGAATGGGCAGGATGTGAGGGAGAGTGCTCCGGCACCCCTGAAGCAATGGACACTTGACCAAACACGTTGCCTGGGCGAGTCTGTCGGTGCGGCCGCTGTTGGCATCACCTCCCCGACTGCATCCGGTGCAGTGGGGTTGATTGGACCCCTTCCACGAGGCGCGTCTCTTACTCCAGCTATGTCGGAGACTTTCGAGTGCTTCACAGAGAGCTCGCCGATCTTCCTGCGCCGCCCCCAGCGGAGGCCCAAAGCACCCACTCAAGATACCCGCCTGTCGCCTCTGTTCTCGAATGTCACGAACCAGCTCACTGAATCATCCACGCCCCCGCCACCGAGGCCGCGTATGCCAGGTAAGAAGGACGCCCTGGTCACCCACAAGGCGACGAAGAAGTGCGTACGCTTCCACGAATCTGTCGAGCGATCTGACAAAGGAGGCACCAGTACAGCATGCAAGCGTAGGCGTTCTGAGCGACGGGCCGCGCAGGCCCCTACTTCTGCCCCTGCCGTCGTCGGTGTGCCGATCATCATGGCGGCGGAGTTGTGTTGCGAACAGGAGGGCTTTGGTGCTGGCATCCTCCTAGCCTGTGGGCCAACACTCTATTTTGATTGAGGTACTCCGTCCACGTCCCTTTTTTTTTTTGAGGGCGGGGGGCGGGGAAGGGGGACTGGTACCACCGTGCTGGAATGACGTACCCGAATGATTCTGCTATAGTGCTCTCTCTTTCTCTGTACTGATGTTTTACTGCTATCTATTCAGCTACCAAAGAGATTAAGCTGACTCCCACACCCTGGAGTTATACACGAGAGCAGAAAAAAAGAGGAAGTTTTGTACTTCTTCTCCATGATCAAGACAGTGTGTACTCTGCTAAGGCGAGTGCACAGGACAATTCAGCGATGTAGGGGAACAGGAAGCGTGCAGTGACACCCACCTCTCTTTCTTTCGATGCTTTCGTGGCCTAACAGAGCGCCTGAACTATTGGGGAAACATAAGCTAGCCCAAGCAAGGATGTCTCCCTCTCTCCATTGGCGTACACGGGTTGCAGTGCTGTGCGAGTTTACCTTGTTTGATCATCTTCCTCCTCCTCGTTCTCCCTACTCTTTCTTTTGGTGCCCACGACAAACACCGTTGCATCGTACTGGCGCAGCTCTTATTCAATATTTTCCCCACTTTGTTCGGGTCTCTATTGTTGTTTGTTGGAGAGCGCAACAATTTTTTCGTTGTGCGCCGGTTCTGCTGCTCGCTTGTCCGTCACACGTGCCGTGTGCTCAACCTCGCTCCTTTCTTGTGCCCCCCCCCCTTTTGCGCTCCCCTGTGCACCATGTCCACTGTCGGTGACTTGTCCATCACTGTGCGAAATATCGCAGAAGATGTGAAGAACTTAAAGGCCGCGTACGAGACAAAAAATGATTCCCAGTGCATAGCGATTCTCTCGAAAATCAAGCGGCGCATCATCATGTTTCCTACCTTTCTGAACCCTGGTGCCAGCAGCAGCACCCGGAGCGAGGAGTTGTCGCTCGCGCGCACCTATCTTGAGCTTGGGGTCCTTGCCTCGGCGCACCAAAAGGACCTTGCCTCTTTTGAAGTATACTTCAACCAGCTGCAGCTGTACTACAGCGACATCGGCTCCGATGAGCTGCCAGAGTCACCACAGTACCTGATGCTGCTCGGCCTGAACCTCATCCGACTCCTTGTCTGCAGCCGTATTGCCGAGTTCCACTCAGAGATGGAGAAGATCCCGTTTGCCACTCACGGCTCGAACCTGTACATCCGCTTTGCGGTCGGGCTTGAACGTTACTTAATGGAGGGTAGCTACAACAAGCTTCTTACCTCACGCAAGAAGGTGCCGTCAAATGAGTACCTGCCTGTTGTGGAGATGCTCGAGCAGACAGTGCGCGACGAGGTCGCCAACTGCATTCCTGAGTCGTACAAGCAGCTGTCCATCCCAGCCGCTCAACGAATTCTAATGGTGGATTCGGAGACGAAGGTGCGCGAGATCGGTGCGGCGCGGGAGTGGACGTTGTCGGAGGACGGCACACACTTTCTCTTCACACGTGAAGACGACACCCTGAAAAGGGAAATCCCCTTCAGGGAAATGATCGAGCAGCACATCAACTTTGTCGCTGACCTGCAGAACATTGTGTGAGAGTAGTGTACTGCGGGTGTGTAGATGTGTGTGAGTGTGTGTGTGTGTGTTCTTTTTGGCTGAGTGTGTTGCCAACGATGCCGAGAAGAGGACGGTGCCGTGGGACATGGTTCAGTCTACCCTTCGCAGATGGTGTGTCACGTATGGGTCTGCGTGGGTGCCGGTTTTTATGAATCCGTGCTGACCCTCGTACAGCGCTCCTTCTCCCTCCTCCCCTCCCCCCCCCCCCCCCTGTAGGCGCAGATGTTTCGTTATTGTCGTTGTTTTGTGATACCGGTGCACATGCAGCTGAACGTAGTGCGTCGTCAGGTGCGCCAGTGTCGAGGTGTATGAATAGTGTCACAGTGGTAGCGAGCATTCCATGAGGAGTCCCTTGACGAGTATTTTTGAAGCGGGTGCGGGCTTCGTCGGCGCATGTGCTGCTGCATTGCACGTACACACAAGCATGGAACCCACTTTTTGAATCTATGAGAGGTAGCCAAGAGCTCAAGAGAAACAGCACGAGCTCAGTGTAAAAGAGGGGCCACCGCTGTGCTTCTTGAGCCCCTTCTCTTCTGCACTGACACCGTGCCGCCGGACTCGTTCATGCCCCCCTCCCCGTCTCTCTCGTTTTCCTCCTTCGAATCTCACAACCATTTGCCCCCTTTGCCTCAAACATCGGTGTGAAAAAGAAGAAAAACATAACGTTGTCCTCCCAGCGAGCACAGTTACTTCGTGCTGTCGGTTCGTCGTCTGGGCGCTACTCGCTTGCTGCACAGCAAGCCCGCACACAACATGCATAAAACACATGCAAACAACACGAAAGATTCAGACGCACTTTTTGTGATTTCACGTCATCATGTATCTGACCAAGCGACCTCCAGCGGAGCTGATCATTCGCCGTCCCAACGGCACTGAAGACCGATTTGTTCAGCCGACTGCGGCAGTAGTCGAGCAAGCGGCGTGCACCGCGACAAATGACGACCACGACGCGACGTATCAGGTCGTGATGGAGTGTGCGCCGTACACGGCGAGTTTCAACGCTCTCCTCGCCAAGCAGTCGGTGCACGAGGACTCACGGCAGCTGGTCGCCCTGGTCCATCATCGCATGCACTCCGAGGGAATTCCCCTGAACACACAGACGTACAACCTCCTTATGAAGCGCGTCGTCCGTTTCACTGATGGCGCCATTTTTACCCTCTACGACGAGATCAAGAACGAAGGGCTCAAGGAGAACAGTAGCGTGCGGCCGGACATGGGCACCTACATGCTGCTGTTCCGCGCCTGCGAGCGCAGTGCGCTGTACAACCGCACTTTCGTGTTCTACCAGCAATTGCGAGAGCAGTTTCGACTAGTGCCCGAGACGGCCGTGTACAACACCCTGCTGGGGTACTGCGCGGCCGTCCGCGACGTGGCACAGGCGACTTTCCTTGTCGAGGAGATGAAACAGCTCAACGTCCCGCGCGACGTGAACACGTACAACTGCCTGATGAGTGTAATGGTAGAATCAGCGCCTTACGCGGAGACGCTGAAGGTGTTTCAGGAGCTGCTTTCGCTCAACTTGAGGCCGTCGAATCGGAGCTACAACACAATCCTAAAGGCGGCGAGCCGACATAGCGATTATGACCGCGCCTTCCAGCTCGTGGAGGAGATGAAGAAGAAGGGCCTCATCCCGGATATGGAGACGTACAACTACCTGATCAGCGTGTGCGAGCAGCGGATCGACTACGTGCGCGGTACCAGTGTCTACTCTGCAAAGCGCAGCACACGGGAGCAGATTCTTCAAGGCTCCCATGCCATTGCCGAGCTTGTCATGACACTGCTGCGCGAAATGCGCTCAATGCAGGTGTGTCCAGACACCTACACGTACAACAAAGCCCTCAGCATCCTTCTCCGCTGTGAGGACGAGCGGGTGTTCGTTGTGTATAACGATATGGTGCGGCACGCCAACGAGATTGTTGACCACTCTAGCAGCGTTGGTCGCGCGACTTCAGGATCGTCGCGTGGATTGGGGATAGCGAGAGGAAGTGTCAACGAACCGAATCGCACCGATGCCGGGAAGCTCTTGGAAGATGCACTTCAAGCAGAGGATGAGGAGGAAGTCGGCAACATCCGCAGCACCGCTGTTCGACCAAACCGTGAGACGTGGCGGCAGATGATCAAGGCGTGTTCGTTCTACCACCACTTCACACTCGCAAAAGAGGTCAGCGCGGACATGCGGAGAAGCGGCGTGACGCTGAGTGCCTCACTGGGGCTACTTCTTCTAGAGGTGTGCTGTGCGGCGAGGGACGTTCGATGGGCCGAAGACCTGTTGGCGGAGCTGAAGGTGCGGGGCGTTCTCATCGATACACCACTCATGAATGCCTTCCTCAGCGTTCTCTGCGCAGCAGACGCAGGGGAAGTGGTCTTCACCGAGTATGAGCAGATGCGCATGGGCATTCACCCAACAAGTGCGTGGGCCGACACCGACACGTGCAACATCGTATTGCGCTACGCCTACACAAAGCCTTGTAAGGCCACATTTGCCGAGAACCTCTGCACAATGATGGCGCAGCCCTACTCCACCACAGCCGCCAACGAGGAGACGTTCTGCATTCGGCTCGAGGCCCTCACAGACAAGATGAATGTGCCGATGGAAAGTGTCATCGCCTATGTGGAGGATGTGGTGCACAACTGTGATGCTCTCACCACCGCCTTCTATCACTCTGTCCTGCAGTTCTTCCTCGTTCGTGATGATGCGCGCATTCAAGCTTGGTTTGACCGACTGAGTACCGAGCACGGCAATGCCTCCAGTGCCAGTGCCTCCGCCGCAGATGTGCAGTGCTACACGACTCTGATGCAGTACTACCTTTCTCACGCGCAGTACGATATGGTGAAGCAGCTGTTCCACAAGATCCAATGCAGCTCGGCGCTAGAGGCGAACGCCGAGTGCTACCATGTGCTTTGCGAAGTCGCCCGCCGACAAGGCGATGTGGCGGCAGTAAAGAGGGCGTTTGACCAGGCCCGCGTGAGCTGCGTTGCGCTAGACGTGCATTGTTACAACAGCATCCTGATGACCCTAGTCGAGCACACGGACGCGTTTGTGTACGATGTGCTCAGCGACATGCAAAAGAACCGGGTGTCGCCCGCGGAGAGCACGATGGCCGTCTTCATCGCTGACGCGCACGGGCGCCAGGTTTTGGCGGAGGTCATGTCTCGTGCCCTCTTCTACACACCACCACCGCCGATTGTGCTGGAGAAGATGAGGGCGTTAGGTGACGAATGAAAGGGAGGAAGGAGCCAAGGTGCGCTTCACAGTTGTAGGGGAAGTCCAACACAGGAGAATAGGTGGGGATTGGGAAGCTGAGGAGGTGCATGTGCCTCCTGCTCCTTGCTGCACGCGTCTCCTGACTCGTGTCTCCGGGTGCACAAGATGATGTACCTTTTTTTTCGTTTAAATCTGCCTGTCTGTCTGTGGGTGGAGGGAGAGGCTTGGCTATTCATGTACAGTAGTTGTGCGAGAAAAGGGCAACACTAGACAACAACTCCAAGCACTGCCTTCGGAGCTGGGTAGAAAAGGGAGACTGTGTGACCATGATGTTTCGTGGCTAGTAGGGGTGGGGGAGACATTTTTCCATTGGTGTGTGGGCGGTTACCGTGCTCTTCAAGTCAGCACGGGTGCCGGCATGCCTCACTCACCTCCTCAGCTCTGTCTTTTTTTTTTTTATGTCTGATCGTTGCTGCTGTTGTTCTCGGACGTACCGGCAGGCCTCGTGCGTGTGCCACTGCGAGGGGGGGGGGGGGGGGGAGAGCGGCCTTCTCTGGCGGTCGATCCAACTGGGAAAAAGGGTAAAGAAAGGATCGAAAGGAGAGTGGAAGGGGTAGAAAAATGGTGCAGTTCACGGCACTATCCATCCCTTTACCTCCTTTTCGTTCGCTCCCCTTTTACTCATTCCCACGCCCCATACCCATCATCAGAAGTGTTGCCGGGTGCAGGCATGCTGCTCGACACAGAGGAGCGCACATTTCGAATGCGCCTAATCCTCTTGATCTGCCACCTGTCACCCACTTTGTTCCTTTTTTTTTCGTCTGTGCCCCTCTCCCTCCCTTCACCCTCTCTCTCTCTCTCCGTCCATCGCTCTCTTGGCTGCGTTGTGCCAAATACCAAAGACGCAAGGCCGCTCGAACCCCCCCCCTTCCTTCCGTGTCTTCATTTTCTTTTATTTTTTCCCTTCTCGTTCTCGCCTGTCTGTGTGTGTGTGTGTGTGAGGCCGTTTTCACATACGTTTTTGCTATTTTTCTGCCTTTTTTTCTCCCTTTGCGTGTGTTGCGTGTTTGCCTACAAGGAGGGCTACTGAAGACGCGCCTCCCAGTGCACGCACCTCGGCCTGTACACTGTGCACCCACAGCAAGAGGAGGAAAGGTATGGGGAGTCCAGCTGCTCCCTTCAGGCCGACACGAAGCAGGAGCATCACTACTTTGCTGATCACTCTTTCCTCTCCACCCACCCACCCCCCTGCCACCTTCGCGCCATGACAGAGGCGGCCGGCGAGAGAGGGCGGCTTACCTTTAAGGGTCGTCGGCGCTTGCAACAGGAAGTACAGACGGAGGCGTCCTTTGTGCCATCTTGCAGCAGTCTCGAGTACGCGTATGATCCGCTGGCGAGCGAGCAGTACGAAAACCTGATAGAGCTGCGACAGATGATCCAGTCGTGCCTGACCCTCGTCGCCGGCGACGTCTACGACGTGGTCAGCTTCAAGGATATCCTCTACCAGTTGGAGAGTGAGATGCCATCGGCACTGCCTGTAACAGACATGCTTCTTCTCTCCTCTCGACTCTTCCGGCGCACCGCAGAGCTTGGTCGGCTGCTGAGCTGCTTCTTTGGCGTCATATTCGCTGATGACCACAACGACGAGCACTTCCGCTTCGCTGAGGTGCGTCTGCTCCAGCACGAGATCCGGGAGCTAAAGCAGCAGCTGAGCGCGTCGGAGGGGGAACGGAAACAGCTGAAGGAGATGCTGGACAGTGTGGGTCAGGTGGCATACGACCACGGCATGGCGGTAGAGTTGCTAGAGACCCACAACAAGGTCCTCAAGAAGCAAAGCATTGCCTTGGAAGACCAGATGGCGGTGCTGTTTCATCAACTCAACACGGGCCTGGAGGGGGACTGCAAAGCCTCGTATCGGCAAATGATGGGGGAGATGAAGCTGCAGGAAAGCCTCAACCCTGCACGCATCACATTCCGGCAAACTATGGACAGCCTGAGCGAGCAGCTGCGCAACTCACGCCGCCTTATCACGGAGGTTCGGGAAGTGTTACTGAGCTGCAGCCAGGGAAAGCGCACAGGCGAGGCGTACGCGACAGTCGAGCCAAGCGTACGATTCAAGCTCAAGATGCTCGAATCGAGCTTTCAGCAGCTCATGGGCCGCTTCACAGCGGTGAAGGACACGGTGGTCGAGACAGCACAGGAGCTGATGAGTGCACTGCAGGAACGCAAGAAAATTCTCTACCTCTCTTTTCAGCACATTCGCCTGTATGACCTGCAGAACGCGAAACTGCGCAACGCTCGTGCCATTCTCTCGCAGCTGCAACACAACACGTCTGAGGTGATGCGTCGCATACACGTCACCTTCCCCAGTGGCAATCTCACCTCTGTCGATCGCTTTGGCAAAATCTGCACGCAGCGCTGGCATGGTGGATACACGCTAGCGAAGCTGCGCGGATACAAATTGACGGAGCAGCAGCAGCAAGGTGAGGGCGAACTTGCTGAACCTGTACGAAGCAGCAGTGCTGGCCGTTCGCTGAGTGCGGGAGCAGCACGCATGCTACCTGGCCTGTCGGAGTCCCAAATTATGGCAGCAGAGAGCGAGATGGCGGCACTTGAGGTAGGCGTGCACAATACCCAGTCGGCGGCGCTACCGCAGCCCTTTGGTACAGGAAACAAGCGGGTATCCCACTCTGGCGTCATCCTCACACCCGGTCGCACCTCAGCCCCGCCGAGCTACGCGGGCTCGAAATTGGCGAGCACGGGGGAGTCAACTAACACAGTTGACACGCCTGCAGCGGATGTCGCACCCACGAGCATGCAGAGTGACGACCGCGAAGTGCTGCCGTTTGACTCCATCTCAACCTTTCTCAATTTAATGCGCAATGTCGACGTCGACATGGAGGAGCTGCAGCGCGCCTTGGTGCTGGACAACGAGATGCGTGCCTTCCTCAAACTGCTGACGCTTTCAGCGTCAACGACGCCACGCGCGGACGCGCTGGAGATTGCTGGCGGCCTCACCGGGGACGCGGCCTTGCTGGAGCGGCGAGAGTACAATATGGAAATGGCCTTGCAACCCACTGGTAGTCGCCCGGGCGGCGCCTCCGGCGCAACGAACAGTGTGTCTGTCGGCACAGGTCTTGAAAATCTCACGGCACAGGAGAACAACTCACTCTCGTCCTCGTTTTCCAAACTGGGGAGCCGGAGCTCGTCGTTAGAGGGGCGTGGCGGCTCTCGTGGCGAGAATGCCTCTTCCGAGGCTGTGTTGTCTCGCCAATCTGTACAGCTTCAGCGCCAGCAGAGGCAAATTACCAAGATGCAGGAGGACTTCACCTCGAAGATCGCCTTTCTACGGCAGGTGTACGAGGCCCGCATCGGCGATCTGGAGGTGCGAGAGACGACGCTGAGCAGGCGGCTGGGCCAAGCAGGGACCTCTCCCTTGCAGCGAAGTACCGGAGACGGCAGCAACGGTCAATCGTCCTTGCTAGGCGGGCAGTTCGAGGAAGAGCGGCCCGTACCTATGAGACAGGGTGACAAGGAAAAGCTGACGAAGCTGAGAAAGATCTGGAAGCAGTCGAAGCGCAAGATGCAACCAAATCGAGGTCTGCGCGAGGCCACGGCTAATGAGCTGTTGCACACGCAGGAGGAGGACAAAGTCTAACTAGACGGTGCACATGCGCTTTGTATCTGCGTCACGGTTGAAAACTTGCTCCTCTGTTTCTCCCTTAGAGCACGACACTCCCGTACATGCAAAGCGAAGAGGGCAGAGACCAGCCCGCGGTAATGCATCATGTACGTCAGCTGCTCGCTCTGCTAAGAGCAGCGGCACACCGTCTTCTGTAGGATGGACCAACTGGAATCTGCGTTGCATCCCAAGATAAAGTTGATGTATAATAGCTCCACACCCACGGAGTGCTGATCTCACTCGGTGTTTGTGTCTATAGCGTGTCTCGCTGAGAGCCCCTTCCTTGGGCTGGTACAGTCAGAGGCACACACACACACACACACACACACACACAGACACCAATGGCGGCTACCAGGCTCTCCTATTGCACAGGAGGTGTCGTGAGTAGAACAAAACAACCCTACCAAGACAAAAAATTACCTCCACCTCCCAAAAGGAAAGCAAGAACTAATGTGCGCCTGCATGGAAGCGTCATTTTGGAAACGCTGTCGGTGCTCGCTTTGTGTGCAGGCAGTGAGTGATTTGACTGAATAATCGAGCGTGGATGAGAGGGAACTCGGTGCTCGCGCGCCGGCTCAGCGCCCCCTTTTTCAGTAGACTTCAGAGATGTCTAACAGAAATGGATCTCCTACCCAGCGCAAGCTGCGCCTGAGCTACTCCAGCAGATACCTCTTTTTGTCAATCCTCACCTCTGGTTGCTGGAGTGGTACGTTATCCACTTCGTCGGCTTTGCTTCCAGAAGGCCGCTCGTGTCTTTCGCTTTTGCCCTCCTCCTCCTGCTCTGCAGCACATTGAAGGTAATCCTTCTCCCACCTTCCTCATCGTCCTACACGCTTCTGCCAGCATTCGACAGGTTCTTGCACATGCACTGAAGAAGCAAGTGAATCATTCCCCCTCCCCCTCAGAGATCACATCTCACTGCTCGCTCGCTAGTCGTCGTCCGTTGCCATTTGGCGTGGCGTGGCTTTTTTTTTCCGTTGGGCGGTGTTATCATCTTTATTTTTTGTCTTGCTTGCGCCTTTTCCCCTTTCGGTGACGTAGGTGGGGCTCTTCGCAGTGTCGTTTAGTGGTCAAGTCCGTCCGCGTTGTGGCAGGTGACAGTGAGGCGCGTATTTCGTTGCAGAGGCTTACACACTGTCACTGCGGCACCCATTGAGCTTCTTTACACATTCACGCTTTCAAACCTTTTCTCCTTCGTCATTGACGCCCACCCTCCAAACGCAAAGCACACGAATCAGCGCTGTTCTTTTATCATGACGAACCACACCTACGTCAGCCCCGAGGATGAGCGGGCATTTATGGCCATTCTGGCCAAGGACCCCGAGTGCAGCCGGTGCTTCGAGTGCGGAGCACCCTCTCCGCAGTGGTGCGACGTCATGCACGGTACCTTCATTTGCTTAAACTGTAGTGGTCAGCACCGCGGCCTCGGCGTGCACCTTTCTTTTGTCCGTAGCTCTACGATGGACGGCTGGATGAACTGGAAACCGGAGAAGCTGCGTCAGATGGAACTCGGCGGCAACCGCCGTGCGCGGCTGTACTTTGAGGCGCACAACGTCCCCAAAGCTCCTTTCAGGAATCGCTACGAGTCGCTCCCAGCCCTCCGCTACGCCGACATGCTTGAGTCCGAGGCTCTTGACAAGCCCTTCAGCGAGGCAGCCTGGCAGCCACCAGCGTGGTACGCGCGCCTCAAGGCTGCGGCGAGTCCTTCAGAGGGGTCCCCGACGTCAGCATACCCACAGACGAATCCGACCCGCTTTGCTGGTCATGGGTCGAATGGGCAGCCGCATGCGATGTCCGGCAACAGCGGTGGCGGCAGTGAGTGGTACTCGGCGCTGTACAGCGGCTGGAGCACTGTGTCGCAAAAGGCAACCGAATTAGCGCAACATGCCACCAAGGCAGTTCAGAGCGCGGACGTGGAGGGAGTACGCACCTCCTTGGCGCAGCGATGGGCTGGCGTCTCGGCCACAGTGTCCACTTACGCCACCGACCTGCAGCAGCGAATGGCAGAGAGTGGCAGGGATATGAACGTCCCCGGTGGTGACGAAGACGATGGTCTAGCCCACATGCTTCACAACGTGCGGCAGGTGCAGACGGAAAACGGTGTAGACAACACTCCTGGTGGCCAATCGCGATACGGCCCCGTTGAAAGTAGCAGCAGCAGCAGCTACGGCCCTGGCTCTCGCGCCTCGGTGCAAGCGAGGCCAATCGGTCCCACGTCACCAGAGTCCTCCAAAGTATACCAGGGGCGCATACTGATGCAGAGTGCGTGTGAGAGCGCGCCAACGGCGAGCGTGGCTTCCTCCATGTCTCCTGGTTGGGGATCACCAGCTCGCCTCAACCATAACGTCACCCTTCCTCCCACAGAACTGAAGGCAAACCGCCCGGTGAACCCGCTCGGTGGTGATGATGGCAGTGCCCCCTCTGCTGCTCCGCAGTTGCCAGCGAAGGACAACTGCTCCTGGGAGGACGAGAATTTCTAGTGTGCTCGGCAAGTCATCAATGGTGCCATAGAAGCTTTGACCATGCGTTGGAGTGGCACCTACACGCATATCTGTGTGTATGTGTGTCACTCACTTTCTTCTTTTCTATTCCGTATCGTACTAGCTTCGCTCAACCAGCTGTTCTCTTGGCTTGTAGCAGCGAGGGGCTCTGCCGTCCCACGACCCTTGCAGACATCATGCGTAGATGGGGAAGGAGAGAAGAAGTTACGCCCGCAGTCTGCACTGCACGTGCGTCATGCCATCTGTATGTGTGTGTCTGTGCTGTGTGCCTCAATGCCCGTAGGGTGAGCTTCTCCTCCACTGCGCATCTCTCCCACACTCTGCATGGGTTTCAGGGACGGAATGACCTCTCTCTTTGCCAGCCCTCTCTTCGCCTCCCTGTCGGTCAAGTTGCTGTGGTTTTCTTCCAACAATGGGCATCCTAAAAGCGTAGCAATGAAAGTTAAAAGGAGCAAGAAGGGGAATGTAAGGGCCCGGCAGAGCGAAAGAGGCGCATCCCCTCTCTGTATGCACCAAAAAAAGAGCGAAGAACCCGCCAGGACTCCTGTTCATCATCCTGCAGAGGGGGCCTTCGAAATGTGATTTCTTTTTTTTTTGCTGAGAGGCTTGCAGAAAAAGGAGCACGGCAAACATGAAGGTCACCCGCGCGACCACGTATTATCCAGCTTTCATCTCCCCATCTCACTACAGTCTCACAAAATGAAAAATTGAGCTGCACTTGTTTTAGCATTTTCACCCCTGTTCTTTGCGCACTGTGAACGCTCATGCAGCGCACCTGCCATCACCGGCAGGTATCATCGATTGATGCACACAAACATACGCCTAGCGAAGCAGCAAGAAGGACCATAGGAGGAGGCAACACGAGCGAAGTGGTGGGTCTTTGTCTCCCTGGCTGAGTGTGAGTCTATGACCTACCCTTCACACGAGCGCGTGGACAAGCAGCAGCACACGAAGCAAGCGCTGCGGAAGCGTGCACTTTCTCTTCCTTGCGGTGACTACCTCCCCCCCCCATCCTTCTCTTCTGTAGGCCCTCTCTAGGCGGTCACTTCTTGCTTTCGTCGAGAAAATGGGCTCGCTTTTTCAGTTGCGCGACTTCTGGTATACCTCCTTTCCTGAAGAAGAGTTCAGTCCCTCCGCCGTGACCCTTGCCGACCCGGATGTTAGCGCTCTCTTTGACAAGATTGTACTTGGATCCTACCAAGGCGTGCTACGCATTGTGAACCCGAGCGCCTTCGAGGGCCCCATGCAGCCTGGTGATGTGCTGCTTGAAAAGAAGTACACAGCGCCTATCTTGCAGCTGGATTGCGGTCCTTTCCGCCCCTTCCGAGCTGGGGCACCATCCAACTTGCTGGCGATACTGTTTCCGCGAGCACTCATGTTCCTCGAGATCACCGCACAGGGCAGCGACAACCCGAGTACGATAAACGAGCTAAATCCAGCGAGCCGCGACTCCGGTAGCAGCGACCTCGCTGCAGAGGCGTCAGCGTCAACCACTGCGGATGCGCAACCCCGTCAGCGCTACAGGCACGGCAACAGCTCCAACGTGCAAGACGCCTGCTCGTCGTTCAAGGAGCTTGGCGCCTTCTACACGGTAACAGTGCAGAGTGAGGCTCACCTCCAGTCCACCGCCTACAACTTTGTGTGTGGCTACTTCGGCAGTAGTGACTACAGGATGGTCTGTGTTCAGTCGATGGACGGCTTGCTGACGATTCTGGACTACTCCGGCGTACTGTACCGCACCTTTTGGCCCTCCAATCAATTTCTTATTCCCGGCCCAATGCAGTACAGCGTTCACCGTGATGCCTTACTGACGTGCAACACATCAATGTTCCTACTGAGCTACAGCTTCAGCTCTCTCGTCTTGAGCAGTACCACCGAAGACGTGGCGATAACGATGACTGGCACCGTGACTGCGGGTCCGTCCTCTGGCCTGTGCCCGATGTGGGCGTTCAATCTTGGCGAAGATGCGGTCGACATTGCGGTATGTCGGCTGACTCGTGGCCTGCCGCGCGAGGAGGCTGACATTGTGGTACTTTGCACCTCCATGCTGTACGTGCTGAACGAGAGCGGCGAGCCGCGCATGATTCGTCGACTTGACATCGAGGCGTCCACCCTGTGCGTGTATTCGTTGCCAGGCATCCAGTACGACAACCTGCTTGTCGGCACCTTCAACGGTCTTGTGCAGGTCTACTCTGACACGGAGCTGCAGTGGAGCGCGGCTGTTGCTAGTGGCGCTGCGCCGCTGCACCTTACCGTCGCCACGCTTTGCGGTGTCGAAGGCATGATTGTCAACCTGGCCTCCGACAGTTCCCTCAGCATCAACTACCTCGGCACTGACCCTGTCGATCAGCGACCTCAGTCGTTGGAGACAAAGTTGACCTCCTACCCAGAGCTTGTCCATGACCTGAGGCAGTGGGAACAGCTTATCCAGCAGTACAGGGGCGGCGCTGAGACTCCCGCGGAGGACGGCGACCCGGATGACCTGCTTGCCGTCCCCGAAATGACGTCTGCCTACGCTGGTGCAAAGCTCAAGAAGAAGTGTGGTGCCGGCACCGCAGAGGAGGAAGGTGCATCCTCAGTCATCATTGCACCGACGGCACCGAGTCCCCGACAAGCCGCTGTCGCAACGCCCCTCTCCATCACAAGCGAATTTGCGAGCATCAGAACAGACGACAATAGTGCCATGTTCACCGTCACATTACAGACGCTCAATAACCACCGCGTCAACGAGGTTATGCTGGTGCTGCAAGCCGTGCCGCCACTGTTGGTAACGCCGTCTCAATGCACCATCGAGCAAATCACCCCAGACAGCAGCGTCCAACAGACCTTCACCGTCAGTGCTATTCAGGACAGGGACCTGATCATACCCTCGTCGCTGGAAGTGGTGGTCGCAGCTCTGTATCGTGGTGAACGACGCGAGTACGAGACGATGGAACACGTGGCTCTGGCGCCGCTCCTACTGGTGGCTCGCCCTGTCGCCCCGGTCAAAAACACGGCACTTTCGCTTCAGCTCCACACCAACCAGAGTTCACCGCCGTCACTCGTCGAGATGTTTTCTGATATGGTCCCGTTCGGCAACATAACGGCAAACGTCCTCTCGCTGCAGTACCTGAACGGTGCGGATGCAACGGTGCTTGTGTCCAAGAACGCGGCCCGCTTTAAGCTCCAGGGATCCACGATGGAGGGATTGTGGCTGCTTGCCTCGGAGCTCACGCGACGCGTGCCGCTCTGCTGCGGTGGTGCCGTCGAGTTGAAGTTCGAGATCCCGGATCATCTTCCAGTGCCCGACTTTCTGGCGGTGGTGGACACACACTGGGCTATTCGGAAGGAAATGGAGGCCGCCTCAGCGGCACTCGACGACGCCGCTTCGCTTTTCCGCGCCGTGGAGAAACGACTCCTGGCGCGCTTCCGTGACCGCAGCCCAGCTGACGCCACGGCGGTGGAAGTCCTGTTTCAGGAAAGCTACAGCCTGCTGCGGGAGCGGGCAGACGCGATGACGCGGGCAAAGACGCGAATGCGACAGGCCTCGGCCATGTTGAACTGCTGCGCACAGCTTTTCTGGCTTTGCCTGGAGATGAAATCCCCGCCGCTCGCCGCGCAAGATGCGTCTATCCTGTCGACGCTGTTCCGCTGCTCCGTCTCGGATGACAACGATGGAGGCTGGGAGGAGGCAGCGGAGACGGTGCTGGCAACGGTGCTGAAGCTGAAGAAAAAGAAAGTGGCCAGTAATACCCTTGAGGTCTCCTCCAGTACCGCGAACTTGAAGAAGTACATCGGTGCGCTGGTAAGCGTTGTGCAGTCTGGCCAGAGTCTTGGCTCCGCATAAGAGGGCCGGGAATGGGCTTGGACACACTCGTTGAAGGAGGGCAATGGCGCCTCAAAACAGCAGCCCTTGCTGTGTCATGTCGGACGGTTTGCGTTGTGGAGTCGTGCGTCGTAGACCAACTTCCAGCCTCCTCCTCGGCATCGGCAGCTGCTTGCACATTTCGGATTGCGGAATAACTGAACGGCAGACCGGGACGGTATACATTGCGATTCATCCGACGTCTCTCTCTCTCTGTTTACATAGGCGTGCATGTGTGTATCTCTTTTTTGCTTCGGCATTGCTCTAGATAATTTTTTCAATACTCACTCTTCACGGCTCGACTGAGCTCTCACGGCCTCGCGTCTCCTCCTAGTGATGAAGCGATATGTCTCTCTTCGGGCGTGTGTGTGTGTGTGTGTGAAGCGGCATGTGAGTTCTTAGTTTAGTTTCTCTCTCCCTCTATCTCGACGAGACAGGGAGGTTCACCCCCGAAGTAACAAGGAGGGTGGTGGTGGTGGTGGCGACTCGGAGAGTGAGTTTGCTGCCGGCTCTGCACTTGTGCTTCACCTTACGACTGTTTCGCGGAGGAAGGCGTTTACGGTTGTCGATCGTCTTTAGTTACCCCCCGCTGCCTCTGCCCAGAAAGAGAAAAAAAGATCAAACGAACGTCCACTCAAAAATACGCTAGCGACTCCTCCCCCCCCCCCCCCCCAAACGACACGTGAAGGTGGTCCTACTGTGATGCGCAGCGCGTCGGGCGAAACGTAACTCCGGCCCTTCACTGAGCCAGAAATTTCAATTCACAGCCCCCTTCCTCCCTCCTCCCCCCTCCCTGCGCAGTCGCTACAAGGAGTGGGTGTCAATCCCAATTGTGGCGGATGTGACTCCGCAGCTGCAAGCCGAGTGAGCCATGCATTTCCAATTCACCTTCCTTCTCTTTTCATGTGCGGTATGATTATTTGCCTCTCTGGTTGGTGGTGGACGGTGTGTTGGTGTTCGTGTGAGTTTGTCTGTGTGGGGTGTGTGCCAAACGTGCGCCAAAGTTGACGTCAGCGTTGTACAGCGGTCACGCGCGGAGGGGTGTCGCACTCATACACAGCGATCGGCATACACGCTAAAGAAGAAACAGCAAAGGGGTGGAGGCGCGCGCACTCACTCACGTGCGCTTCAACAGCCTCCCATTGAACCACAGCGGACGCGAGCGCGCTTGGCGTTCTGCAGCTAGTCATCCCCTTCTTCCATCTTTCTTTTCCTGCACGCCGAACCTCCTCCTCTTCCTCCGGCGTGTCCCAGCATCGATGGGCTGCTCAGCGGTGTCACCGGGGGCGCAGAAGAAATCAAATCGACCACAGAACAAGAACACCCCTAGCGTAAGCGACGATGGTGCCGGTGCACAGGGAACCACAGCGTTTGCCTCCACCAATGATTGCGGGATTGTAGCTCGGCACAATCTTGCATCATCATCACTGTTTCAGGCGCCACGCCAGCAGAACGTATACATCGACTGCATGGCGCTGCAAAACTTGTACGACCAAGTGCAACGGAGCGAATGGAGCTCACATGGTGCCAGTAGCAAGCGAAGCGGTGGTCGCCACCATAAGCAGCAGCGAGGGCGGCGCTCCTTCATGCTTCAGCACAACTTCACTGAATTGCCGTACCCGCGTGGTATCATGAACAACAACAACTTCTGCTTCATGAACTCGATTCTGCAGGTGCTCATATTCATTCCGTCCTTTGCGCAACTGTCTGTGTCAGCGAGCTGTGATGCCCAGGCCTGCCAACTGTGTCCCACATTGGCGACTTTTGGAAAGTGGGCACTTCAGTACTGGAAGCCTGGTTTCACACGGCTAGCAATGACAGCCCCGATGTTGATGCCGCGCGTGCCTGCTGGCACCAAAAACAGTAAGAGCGCCACCCCTCAGTCCGCCGCGGTGCCTGCCTCGCAGCGGGTTCTTGATGGCTCTGTGCAGGAGGACGCTCAGGAGTTTCTTCAAATGCTGCTGGAGCGTCTGCATGAAGAGTTGGTGAGCTTGGAGAGCGTCTTGGAGAAGGTGGAGGCATCTGAAACGGCAACAAAGAGCGGGACAAGACCGACTACTCCTTCGGCCTCGACGAGCACTACGATTGCCGGTGATGGAAGCGATGCTCCTGGCAATGTCACCCCCTCGGCGTGTCATCAGAAGGGCTGGATGATTGTGAAGGGAAAGGAGAAGCTGGCAGTGCGGGAGCATGAGGACGCACAAGGGCAATCGAAACTGCTAGGAAGTCTCTTTGGGGGCACGCTGGAGAGCTACTTGCAGGGGAAGCAACGTCAACGCGACCGTGTGTCAGTAGTCATCGAGAGGTACTACTGCCTCCCCGTCGACGTGGGCTTTGCACCAGAGTGCACGATTGAGCAGGCTCTCGAGCACACCTTCACGACAGAGCGCATCTATGACAGTACGCACGAAAAGAACCTTAAAAAGACGCTTCGCCTAGGCCACCTGCCCTTCATTCTCTTCCTGCAGCTGCGCCGCTGGGCCGTGACACGCGAGGGCGAGCTTGTAAAGCTCGACAACGTTGTACACATCAAACGAATGTTGCTGATTCCACGCACCATCTGCGGGGATGAAACACTTGACAACACAGAGCGAACGTACCGTCTTTTGTCCGTTGTGTGCCACCGTGGCGACGCCGTTGGCTGCGGGCACTACGTCACTTATTTGGTGCACCACGCCGCGACCCCAGCCATCCTGAAGGTGCAGGCGAGTGAGCCGGGGAACAAGAAGGCTGCAATCATGCGCTCGCCGCCCGACGCGGCGACGGTGATTCTCTGCAATGACGCCAATGTCTCTGTGTGCCCAGCAAAGAACATGGAAAAGGAGACCATGTACTTTCTCGTCTACCAGAAGACAGGTTGATGCCACCCTCCCTTGTCTCCCTCGCCTGAACGAGAGAAGACGGTGTTGTCCGCTCTCTGCGTGTGTGCGTATTGGATACGTGACTGTATCCGGTGGCGTTGGCTACCGATTTCTTTTGGTCGGTGTTTTGGTTTGCTTCGTTTGGCGGTTGTTTACTTGCCAGTGGTATTGTGTACCTGTATTCCAGTATCCCCCCCCCCACCACCACCACCACCATCACCACCTAATTCACACGACGTCAGCCACTGTTCCGCGCGCTTGCTTTTTGGCTAGCGCTGAATCTCCCGGTTGCCTCACCATTTTCGTTTCTGCAGCTTCGTCGCTGTTGTTCTCTTCACATCTAGCTAGCAAAGAGAAAGTGTGAGGGTTCTCCCTCGTCTGCCATGGCGAGCGCCACCTGATCAGGGTGCCCTGTACGGTGTGGGCCCGCGCTTAGCTGCTCTCTCTCTCTCTATTGATCTCGTCTCTACCGTCTCCACGTCCCTGCGCACTTCGATTTTTCTTCCTTTTTTTTTCCTTCTTGCCCTTCCTACATCGCCTACACGTCTACTTTCCCACGAAAGCAACGGCAAAGTAGACCTGCACAGTTTGTCGCTTCTCCTTGCCGAATTGTTGGCTTGTCCGATTACCTCTATCCTCAGCCGTTCGTTTCCACGCGCTCTCTCTCTTTGGGCATCTCTCCGTGCTCGTTTAACTGCACTTTCACGGATTGTTGTGTGCGTGTGTGGGTGTTTGTGATTGCGCTCGGTTTTCGCCTGGTGTTGCCGTCTCACCAGCGTTATCGCCACGCACGTCCAGATCGGTGCCCCGTTCCGTCGCACTTCCAAAACAGCTCAACGAAAAGGCGAGAAGAGACAGCGGAGAGGCCCAAAACTCGGGTGCTTTTTTGCCTTCGCTTCTACAAGACACATTGTCCACCCCTCACGTTGGAAGCCATTGAAGAAAGCACCATGCCCGGCGTTGCCCTTCACCCCGTTCCCCTCTTTCAGCCCATCACCGCCACGTCAGAGAAGCGCATCACAGAGGTTTTAGAGACACTGTGGGCCCAGCACAAGTCCGCTCTGCCGGCGCTCCTTCAGCGCACCGCCGATCGCGGCACGTCGGACTTGCCCACCTCGCAGAATGACCTTCGCCTCATGGCGTACGCCTTCCTCGTCGCACGCAACTGGAATGTGAAGAATGCGGTGAACATGGCGAACGATGCGTGCCGCTTCTGGGATAAGTTCCGCTTCGGCGAGCAGTCGCCCTTTCCATCTGGCTTCTCGATTCGTGGGTACGACCAAGCAAACGTCGCAGCCTGGACAAAGCTGCCGATGGGAACAACGACTACACCGCTCTATAGGTGCATGAAGACAATGACACCGCTGGTCCATGGCGGATTTCACTACTGGGACCGCCGCGGTCTGCCGGTGGCGTACTGGCTTGTCGGGCGCATGGATACGCACTCAGTACTCCGGAAACTGAAGCCGCACGTTGCGGTTGGTACCTCGATCGAAGACTTCTTCCAGCTCTTCGGAGGCGGCATTATCCAGACGGGTTGGGCACTGTGCAACTACCAGGACGCCGTTCTCGCAGCCCACCCGCAACCCGGGATCGACATGGGCGCACCTCGACGTAACTTCTGCACCATTGTTGTGGACTGTAAAGGCCTCAGCTATAAGATGATCGACAGGCAGTTGCTGGAGAAGACGAAGGCGACGCTGCAGCAGATGACCTGCGTGTTTGCCGACTTTATCCACCGCGTCATTGCCGTAAACTGCCCGCCCATGGTGAAGTTTGCCTACAGCCTCCTGAAGTCTGCCATGAACGACGGCGTGCAGGCAAAGATTACATTTGTGGCGCCCGAGAACACGGCGGCGGCGCTCGACTCTGCCATTGGTCTGGAGCGCGTGCCGACTTTTCTTGGCGGCCATTGCAACTGTGAGGGCGGCTGTGTCGCCTCCTATAACCCGAGCGCCGCCTTCGCGGCCGAGGAGATTGGCGATGAAGGCGACGTTGCCACGGAGTACATCACTGTTGGACCTGGCAAGAAGCACGAGAAAGTGTTCGAGTTGCAGCAGGGTGAGGAGGTGATTTGGGAGTTCTCGACGACCAAAGGAACGGACGTGCGCTTCTCTGTAATGTTCTACCCGAAGCAACAGGGCGTGACAGCGCAGTCAAAGAGAGGAAAGGTAAGGGTCCGCATCGACAAGGGTGTGAAGCGCACAACGACCGAAAACCCGGTAGTGAGGCAGGAGAAGCTGAAGGACGGCGCGGAGAGCTACATGGCTCCGGAGGACGGCATTCTTCAGCTTGTCTGGGACAACAGTAAGTCGATTGTGGGCGACAAGGGCATTCAGATGCGTGTCTACAAATCGGAAGCCATGGCGGAGTTGCTACCAGACGAATAATAATAATAAAAAAAAAAACAACAACAGTAATCGCTGTATCGAATAGTTTTGTTGTTGTTGGGTTTTCCTCTCTTATCCCCTCTATTTCTGTCGTGCTCGCTCGTGTTTCTTTTTTTTTTTGCTCCTTCGTCGCAACGTGGGCGTGTGCGAGATATGTATGTGTGTGTGTGAGTAGGGGTGTGTGTCTCTGCGTAGTTCTTTTGGGCTCTTTCTGTAGCGAGCGGTGGAAGGCAGTTGCGCGCCTGCAGTCTTCTGTGGCTGACGCTTTCAGGGAGAGGGTAGACAAAGAGCCGCACCCCGCGACATAGGCGATCAAAGACTCTCGGCGTTGCCAGAGCGACGTGTTTCCACCGTTTGGCAATGGGCGTGGCGCGGTGATGTACTTAGCCTCCTCCGCCTTCACTTGACTCCCGTCATTCTTAATGTTGCGCTTTTTTGTTGTCACCTTTGCCCTTTTCGTTGCGCCTCTCTTCACCCTCCGTCAAAACGCCTTCCCTGCCACCTTGCCGGCGCATATGCACTCCTTGCCTTTCTTCTAGTGGTTCTACTCCTCGTCCCACCTCTGGCGCTCGTCTTCACGACCACCGCTCTCCTTCTTTCATGGCACGGGGGAGGAGAGGGGGTAGCTCACTACGTCCCACTCCCACGAGGAAAAGGAATGGCTGCTGTTCATGGGAAGCGGTGTAGGGAAGGGAGTGGGAGGTGTTTAGTCTTCGTGCATACGTCGCTGTGGTGTTTTTTTATGTGGTTGGTGTGGCGGGTGTGGGGGTCGTCTGCTTATTTGTGTGCCGATTCCTCTGAAGGACGTTTTCGCCGCCTACACGGGGTTGGCGGTTGATTGTTTGCTTTGGTGCTGCTGTTGCAGTTTTCTTTGCTCCTTTTCTCTGTTGTTTTGCTTATCTTCTGGAATGGAGTAATTGTAGGGCAAACGGTGGCACCCAAGCCAAATGCAGAGCCTCCAACGGCCTTGACTTGAGGCTGGCTGACTTCCTCCTCGAGTTCGTCCGCCATGCACCTACATCCTTACCCTGTCATCTGCACGACCACCACAACCGCCTCCGCCCCCAAGCAGAACCCTAAATGCGCCTCTCATTTGATCAGGGCGTGCAAGCTACCTAGGCTCGTCTGACACACCGGTATCGCAGGGCCTACCCAAGGAAGGGACGAGAAAGGACAGGGCGAGTTGGTGAGACGTATTGCCCAATTTAACGGCAGACGGTTTGTCCTGGACGATGAGGGCCTAGCCGTAGTTCGACAGAAGGAATCGATTGGCTGTGGTGGTGTGCCAATATTTTGTTGATGTGACCTGATCATTTTTACATTGGCACAGCAAACAAAAAAAGAAAATGTACGTGCGTTTGTTTGTTTTTCTGTTCTGTGTGTGTATACTCTCATTTCTTTCCGTGTTCAGTGGCTCTCCTATGTGCATGTGACACCTCTCCGCTTACCACTTTCCCCCCTCCCCCAGCCTTTCCTCTTGACGTTTTCTTTCTTTTTAGTTATTTGTTTTTCTTTCATTTATCTGTCGTATGCCTGTGTGTGCTCGTACACATGTCCTTCACATTTCTGTTTTCCATTCGCATCAATGTATATGTGTGCGTGTGTTGGTAAATGCATTGGCTTCTCCTCTATGCGTTCTTTTTCTTTTTCTCATTGCCTCCCCTCCTTCCCGCCTTCCTATCCCGATCTCTTCCCTCTCCATTGCTTCATCATGTGCGTAGTGATCCCTCCAACCACGCGGAGGAAACAAATCAAAGAAAATGTGTCTTTTCCTTTTAGCTGTGTGACGGCGCGCAGAGACTTGCGTGCATCGGTGTCGCCTGTAGTGTGGGTGGTAAACGTCGCGTGTAGCGATGAAGTAAGGCCCCCTCCCCTCACAACAGTAATGCAGAAGGCTGCGGTAGTGTACCAGCAAAACGAATGAGAAGCGACAGAGAGAGAGGGAGGGGGGGGGGAGGGAACGACAGCCAGAGCGCTGAGAAGGCATCGTGGCCTTGTGCGGCCGTAGTGGGGCTCCATGATGTGAATGTGATGCTGGTCATTTTGGGAGTGCCTGTCGCTCTGAACCTCCGCCTCCTCTCCTGCTCAACAGAAAAAGCTGACACAAGAGAAAACAGAGTGGCGAGAGAGAGAGGGATCCATTTCTTACTCAGAGACATCCAGTGCACCAGCACACCCAACGATTCGGGGAGAACGCCTTTGAACACGACCGGGTAGTCACCCAAAGTATGAAGAGGAAAGGCAAAAACAAAAAGAAGGGAAACAGTGCAGAGGTGGGAGAGGGCAATGAGAAAGTGGAGAGGAGGGAGGTGTAGCTAAGGCGGGAGGGGACAAAGTCCTTTTCTCTACGAAACGCTCACATCACTATGACGTCGCACTCTAGTGGGTGGAAGCGGAGAGGTGTGTGCTGCACCAGGACGCCAAGAGGTGGCACTTTGAAGGACCCTTATTCGCGCGTTCTTGTCCAATTTCTTTTCGCGGTTTATCGTGAACAAAAGGGTAAGAGAGACGAAAGTAAGTAAACACACAAAATAGGGAGCGCCGACAATGCGCTCCAGCAAGAACATAACAAGAGACAGAGACGGGTATACACAAATCAAGAAACAAGAAAATGAGGTACGATGAGGCGATCCATGCGTACCACTGCTCTCTCGCCGGTCTACTCTTCTTCAGATCGAGTGGCTCAAAGCACCACCAGAAGCCTTGCAGAGATGTCCACAAGAACGTACGTAGCAAGCACGCCACCAGGAGAAGAAAGACAACCGTGATGCGTGCCCCTCTGAGAGGTGCACAGGGAAGGTAAGAAACAGAAGGGAGCAGTGGGACGTGGGGTGCGTTGTGAAGTCTCCAAAGACGAATGAAGAAGGAAAAACAAAACGCCCTAATGGGCCGGCCATTGACACGGCTCCGGTGCTAGGCAGGAAAGCACGATAAGCAAGCAAGGAAAGAGTGAGGGGAGAACAGAGAAAGCTGGATGACTGCCTGACGTGGCGGGAGCGGGCGTAGCGTGTGCAGTGCAAAGTGTCACCAACGACGAACGATATCGGAAACAAGAGGAAGCGAAACTATTCTTTTTTTTTGGGGGG
>NC_009324.2:502489-597203 GCF_000002845.2 Leishmania braziliensis MHOM/BR/75/M2904
CCGCGACGGATCTCTCTCTCTCCCCTCTGTTTTCTCTTGTGTCAGCTTTTTCTGTTGAGCAGGAGAGGAGGCGGAGGTTCAGAGCGACAGGCACTCCCAAAATGACCAGCATCACATTCACATCATGGAGCCCCACTACGGCCGCACAAGGCCACGATGCCTTCTCAGCGCTCTGGCTGTCGTTCCCTCCCCCCCCCCTCCCTCTCTCTCTGTCGCTTCTCATTCGTTTTGCTGGTACACTACCGCAGCCTTCTGCATTACTGTTGTCGGTTGTTTCAGCTCATGCCAAGTGGTACATGACACAGTGACAGGTACAAGCAACCTCGCACATCAGATAGCCTGTACTTCTTCTCGTAGGCAGTCGATCAACATGCAGGGCTGAGCTGATCTTTGTGAGAGGGGGGTCTATGCGATGGCGGAGATCCCTGCCAAAAAGGAGTAGTGCTAAGCGCACCTCACACCAGGGCGGGAGATCAACAATGTGGAGCTCGTGGAGCTCAGAAACGAGACCTTTGCCACCTCGCCACGCCACGTGCTGCAGACTGAGGTCTAGAACCCGACCTCCAAAGGACGCGCCGCCGGCGCGTCGAGGCTTAGGGGTGCAGTACTACTGCCTTTTTACAGTCACGCGAGCGGGATGCGCGGCAGACGGTAGAGATGATGATGCAGTCTGTGGTGTACGGCTAGGAGAACCAGCTGGACAAACGCGGCGAACAACCATCTGCAACTTCAGTTTGCGGAGAGGGACATTGCCGATGTCGTACAACGCACCAGCATGGAGTTTCACCAGGGCAATGATGGCCTTGGGCGTCTGTTCGACCATCTTTGGCACCACTTCAAGAGAGGCTTCCACGACTAGAACCGCAACAGACTGCCGACGCTGTTTGTGATGGTTGGCAACGTGCACGAGCGCAAGGGTATCAAGGGTGCCAAGCAGCTCAGGTGGACGGGTCTGCGAGGTGATCATGCCTTCTTTGAGGTACTCCAGCATGCCATGGGCGTTGTCGAGTCCCTCGATGTGTTTCAGCAGAGGAACAATGATGTAGAACTGCTCGATGCAGACTTCCTTGAGGAGCACATCTACTTCTCTGAGCATGTCCTTGAAGATGGCGGGACTAGCATACAGACAGCTGTGGAATGTGGCTATCGACATGAGGCGCACTGCACTATGGCGAGTGCTGAAGTACTAGCCTGACTGCGTTCATCGCATCTTTGCAATTAACTGCTTGAACACAGTCCTGCTCGGCTACAGCATGATTTGCTTTGTGCTTTCCCCGGTACCTGTGCACCTCAAGGTAAGATTTGCGACGCCAGCGGAGACGAGAGCACTGTGGTGGATCTGCATGCGCAGACAGCGCACGAAGCATTACATGCTAAGCCTGTGGGTAGTCGCTGGGTTGTGAGTAGCTGCCGATGTGATTTTTTCTCCCTGCGTGAGAATGTGTCTGCTTCGTGGCTCAATTGTGGAACTCCTTACCACGTGCGCTTTCGGAGTGTTCATGAGTGGCTCTGTGCGGGGCCCTTTACGAAGAGTTTATTCACTTTCTCTCTCTCTCTCTCTCTGTGAGCTTCGTCATGCCTTCCATCGAGTGGTTTTCCACTGCTTACGCCCCTCACCACCGACTGCTCTCTCGATTTTAGCCTTCCGCTCTTCCTCACCGTATGCGTCTCTTTGTTGCGCTGTTGTGTTCTGCCCTTGGGGGGGGGGGGGACGAGTTCTGTGCCCTACTCTCTTGTTCGTTTTCTTTTAGTAGTGCTATGGTTGTCTGTGCGGTATGTGTGTAATGTCCTCCTCCTCCTCTTCTCTCCGTCTCTGCCCCGCTGGTGAAGGCGATATTTTTCTTTTGTGGTCAATTCCTCGCTGTGATGATGTCAATGGCGACCTCTACCGCCGCAATGCGAATAACAAAATCGCTGTGAGGATAACGAGGGAGATGTAACAGGTGTGAAGCGAGTGGGCACCGTACACGTGCCTCGGTATGACTGCGGGTGGGTGTACGCGACACGCACTGACCAACAAAGGCCACTCAGTTTTCTACACAAGCGTAAACGTTTCTCTTTTTTTTTTTTGCTATCGCACTGTACCGCCCCAAGAGTGGAGGAAGGTGTAGAGCTCGAGGTGTGAATAGGTTGCAGCCTGCATCTCCACCTTCACATACGGGGCCTTCTTTTGGCTTTAAAAGTGCTGCTCTCCTTCCGTGTCACTCCTCCATAGTGTCCTCATTCATCTCCTTTTTCCCTTCTTCCCCCCCCCCTCCACACCACCAAAAAAAAAGAAAGAACATCTCTTATCGGCTTTCTCTAGACGCTCGGAAAGCTACTCGGTGCTCGACTGTTACAACACGCACAAAAAACGCGCACGAGCTCGGAGTGCAACTCAATCACTCTCGCGTCAACTTCTTTTCCATTGCTACTGTGCCTCCCACTAGTCTTTCTGGGTGTTGGTGTAGTATTCCTACTTGAGAACGCCTCTTCTCTCTTTCCGCGCGCGTGTGTGTGCGTGTGCGTGCCACGTTGTCACTTGTGCACACCTCGATGTTCGTCCCTTTTAATATACATTTATTTGATTCGTGCTTCCGTTGTCCTTTATCCGCTCCTTATTCTCTCTGATGACGAGAGGAGTGTGGACCCCCCCCCTCTGTGTGAGATCTCAGGGTCCTGTACTCGCTCGATGGGGGGAGGGGGAAGCCAAGCAGCCCTCCCCCCCCTCTCTTCCCTATCCCTGCCAGTGCAGAAGCACTTTGGGCGGTGGCAGGGCCAGGTGGCGACGACGCAGGGGAGGTCCGAGCGATGAATCGCTACGGATGTCAGCGGTCAAGCCCTGGAGATGGTGGTGCGTTGGCGAGACCTGCGGCCGTGAACACACGCTTGCGCCCTCCATGCGATGGAGGACGCGTGAACGGTACTCGAGTTCATCCCACCCGTCCCCTCGCTACCTACTGCTGTGGGGGGCCTGAGTGTGCCACCCAGTGAGGGAATGCCCCAGGTGGCGACTGGCACAAGGAAAGCGGCTGTGGGGCGTCCTGCGGTGCGGGCGAGTGGGAGGGAAGAGAAGGGGTGGTGGTTGGGGGTGGCGCAGAGACCCTGCTCGTATGAAAGTAAAACCTCGACTATTCTGGTATTCCTCTCTCTATGCATGGTGATAAGTGGCTATCCTTCGGGCCTCAGTACTATGGCCAGACTGTTGTCTGCTATATGATCTGCGTGTACGTGTGCCGAGTGGTGAGTGGGCGAACAGGAGAGTCACGTGTCTGCTGGTGTAGTGTGGACGCTATTGACGGTACAGAGAGGCTGCCTCCGTGGTTGCTTTGTAGCCTTTTTCACGCCTCGAAACGATGCCACCGGAACGCCTTGTTCTTACTTGGTTCTCGTGACTTCCTTGTATGTGTGTGTGTGTGTGTACTGCGACTATGTTGAGGGCGTGTGAAACTCCGTAACTTGAAGAGCAGGTGCCGCTTCTGAGGAAGACTCCTCCGCAGTGACACACACAAGCGGATGTGCAGGGGATTACCTCAACTCCGTGAATCTCTCTGACAACTTGGAATGCCTTTTTCGTTGGTGTTCTTGTGCATCTTGTATCCACCTTGCAAGTCTGTCTGTTATGGTCCGTGCACACCGCGCTCACTCTCACGTGTTGCTCTCTCTCTCTATCCCTCTCTCTCTCTTGCCCTCATCCTACTAGACGCCATCCCTGACAGTGGCTGACAGATAGTGAGAGAGAAACATCTCATCTGCTACAAAAAAGTGCCTCATCTTCTTTTCAAGTGCTTCTTGAGAGAGATGGTAAAGCCGTCCGAAGTGCCGGCGACGATGCCGGAGATGGACATGCTCAACGCTCAGCAAGAGGCGGCCATCGAGGAGTTTCTAGCGAAGGTGGATGAGCGGTACCGTGGAGAGGTGCCATACTGCATCGCACGTGAAAATACCGATGAGCGCCGGCGTATGTTTGGCTACAAGACGCTAAAGGCGCGAAAGTGGAAAGTCGCGCATGCGCTGGAGATGGTGGAGAAGACGGTGGCGTTTCGTGCGCAGCACGGCATCGACAAATGGAAGCTGTTCCCCTGCGCCTTTCCTCTCCGCGGATTCGAGGAGGAGAAACTGTGTAGCATGCTCACGGAGCTGCCAGGCGGTGCCCACCTCTTTCCTCGGGAAGGCGTCACGGAGGTGGACCGCTGCTACCGTGCACTGCAGAGTTCTTACGTGAACGTGTACCATTACTGGGACAAGGGGGGCCACCCGGTGCTCTACGACTGCTGCGGTCAAGCAGATGTGACAGAGATTCTTCGTGAGGTCGCCCGCATCACCCCTCTCGGCAAGTCGCTCGTCGATGTGATTGTCCCGTATCACCTGTACATGAACGAGGTGCAGTACTACTTGGTTCGGTATGGGGACAAGTTGTTAAAGGAGACCGGCGGCCAGGCTCTCATGGGGATCACCGTCATCATCGACATGGAGGGGATCAGCTTCAAGGTTGTGCAGAAGCGCTTCATTCAAATTATCCGCGCCATCTTCGACATTGATCAAGCCTACTATCCAGAGATGCTTCACCGCCTCTTCATACTCAACGCCCCCTCGTTTTTCCGAATGGTCTACGGCTTGGTGAAAGGCAGCCTAGATGAAAACACGCGGTCCAAGGTGGTCCTCAGCACAGACAAGAAGGAAGGGGAAGAAATCCTCAAGCGCGTCATTGAGGAAGACAAAATTCCGCGAGCGCTGGGGGGCACCTGCAGCTGTGACGGCGGCTGCCTTCCACGCTACGCAAAGCCGAATGGTGGCAGCCACTGCGGCACAAATGAGGTGGACACCCACATCTCTCCCGACGATGGTCCTACAGAGACAGTGGGCATCAGCAAGGGCAAGCAATTCGTACGCATCTGTGAGCTGGACTCTGGTGACCACTTCACGTGGGAGTTCGTTGTTGATGGCATGCACGAGGTGCTTTTCTCTGTCGCGTTCTCACCGTCCGTTGAGGTGCAGAGCGGCGGCCGTAGCAGCGCGTGCTGGAACGGTGTTGTTGCACCTAGCGCGACGACGACTGCCACGAGCGTCTCAGTCCCTAACCCTGCAAGCCGTTGCACGTCCAAGGAGAGTAGAGACAACCGCACGGTGTTGATCATCAAGGATGGAAAGGTACCGTTGGACGCCGACTCTTTTGTCGCCACTGAGCAGGGAACGCTGACGCTGACGTGGAGCAATAAGGCGGCGTGGTTGCACGCTCGTCAGGTGCATTTTCGGGTGTGGCACCATAAATGCACCCTGTAAGAAGTGATTTGGCGTGTTAGCAGGGGGACTTGGCATACCCCATGTGGTCCCTTTGCCCGCGAGAAGCTTTAAGGGGCAACATTAATCTACGAGGATGAGAACACTCCTTTCCTCTGTGCAACTCGTTCACCGACCTGCGCGTTGAATTCGTCCTCTCTCACCATGAGGTTCTGCGTTCTTTACCAAGCAGCATGGTGCATATACTTGTCTCTCTCTCTCTGTGTGTGGGTGTGCCAGTATACGCTTGATCTTCCCCACTGGACCCTCTCGAGACCGAAAAGCACACATCGTGCCCCCATATGCAACGTGGTGCTGCTCTTCTGTGGTGCGCTTCGCTGTGCGATCGCCGCCTCTTCGTTTCTTTTCCTTTTCTCTTCGGGCTTTCCTTCCCTCTTTCCCACCCCTACCCCCTCTTACCCAACTACGCGTGTGCTGGTGCGCGAGTCGCTTGTCTGGCTGTTGAGTTGCATAGTTTTTGGGGGGAGAGGGGAGGTGTTCTTCTTGGGCTTTGAGTACATGCGTATCTAGTTCTGCTCATTTGGTTCTCAGTGAACTCATCGCCTAACGAATGCTGGCTCTGCAACACAACCGCGTTGTTGCAGGTGTAAGGGCCACTTCGACCTTAAAGTGTGGTTTAATAACTACTGATTTGCATAATTGAAGTTTCTGTTATATATATAAATATATATGTACGTACGTATGTCTGTGTGTATATATTGTTCGAAGGGCTTAATGTGTCGCTCCCCTTTTCTTTCTTTTTTTTGCAGCGAAACGCGCATGCATTTGGCAGTGCTGGCGCATCCCGTCATCCACGCCCTTGCCTGGGCTCGCATTGTCCGGGCCTCACCTCGCCTTCTTCTTTCCCTATACTGAGGATGACTCGTGTCACCCATTTATGCAAAGAAAAAAAGAGACAAACAGTAACGGCGGTTCGCGTGGGTGGCGGATGCTCTGCCTTTCTGCTTTACACGGCTGCGGAAGGTGCAAGTGCGAGGTGGCGCGGAGGACATGCCGTGGTCTCACTTGCGAGGTGCCTTACAACCATGACTACTTCGCTTGCTGCAGAGTCCACGGCGGAGCAAAATAGATGGTTTTCGTCATATTGCTGAGAGTATCCTCTTTGATGCTCTTCACAAAGTCTCATGCAGTACTCTGTAACACAGTCTGCATGTTTCTCTCTTTCAGCGGTCTCTCTCCTATGTTTTCCGTGACTTATCCCACCTCCATTTATAAACCAACTTGTCCTGTCTCCTTTGCCTTTGCGTGCATGTTTGGGTTCCACAGCTGGGCAACTGGGTGTGCCACCGACTCTCTACTAGTAAGTCACTCGCAGAAGGCACAATCTAAGCTGGGGTATCTTGCGGTCACTTTGCGCTCTAACTGCGTCCGGTGGTTGTAAGGTGGTGTCTCTCCTTTTTTTTTTGCCTCCCTGAGCGCTGCTTTCCGCTTCTCAGAGGTGCGCGAGACTGTGTTACCAATCCTCAGTACACACACACGCACATATCCCCCCCTCTTCTCTCTTTCGCTTGCTCCACTGGCAGCCTAAGTCTTCATATCCTCTGCGGCGACTCGTCTTGCAGCTGCTCTTCTAAACTTAGCCGATAGCGTGCTGCGCAGATTGTCATTTTCCTTCGTGACAGCGGTCTCTTTTCCTCGTGCGCGCGCGCGTGTGTGTCTGTGTGTGTGCGTGCCTGCCCAGACACCCGCTGGTGTAGCACAGAAGTGGTGTGCACGTGTGTGTATGTATCACTTGGATGCCAAAAGCGCAGAGAGAAGCACGCGCCACTCCACCACCCCCCCCCTTTCCTTTCCCTTCACCCGGATTAGTGTTTGTGGGTTAATTCACTTCTCTTACCAATGATCGGCACACGGTCACCGGCGGTCGAGGGAGCCCATGCCTACAAGGATAGCGACCTCCTTTCGTCTACCACAGACTGCATCCAACTCAGTAGCAAGGACGAGAATTGCGTGACTGAGGCGATCAAGGTCCTCCAGCAAATCTTGAAGAAATCTACGGTGAATAGCGGTACGTCGACAACGTCCACAGACGAGGCCACCGACAGCGGGATTGCCGTGGAGCATCTTGCCGATTTTTCGCACGGGCTGATGCCTGGCGAGGCGCGCTACATTGTCTACCGGTACCTAAAGGCCAATGATATGAACATTCCAAGGGCCCTCGAGAGTATGACGCGGTCAACTGAGCGGCGCAAGAAGCAGAGCATCAACAAAATGGCGCTGTTCCCTTGTCTTATCCCCATGAAAGGGTTTGACCAACGGTCGATATGCGATGAGCTAGGGCTTCCTTTCATTAACAACATCTCTACCAGCATGCGCTGCCTGGACGCTGAAGGACGACTTCAACTCGAACGCGAGCAGCTCAACGACTGCAACGTGCATCACGAGGAGCTTTACGCCAACCTTATGACCCCTGAAGGGACAGCCATGTCAGGGCCGACGAACCGCGAGCTCAGCGATCGCCTCTCGTCAGAATTATCTGAATGTAGATCACCGGCAGCTTCCTCCTCCGTGCTCACCGCTGACCGTGCTAACGGGAAGTCAACCCTCGAGAGGGATGACAGCGCAGAGACGCAGCGAGCCGTCGAGTCAGAGAACGACCACTCGCCCTCCAGCGAGCGGAGGGGCAAGGGCAATGGGAGCAAACATAGCGGATCGATGTGGCGCTCTTTCTTATCTCTCATTCCCTTTGACCGCTTTAAGAGCACTACCCGTTCGCCAAACTCGTCAACCTCCCCGCTGCAGAGAAGGTCTAGCATGGCCACCGAAACGAGGAGACACAGCCGCTTCCACTCTATCCTCTCCCTGAGCAGCGGTAGGAGTGACGGAGAAGAGGAGCAGCTGGAGACGGCAGGGTTGAAGGAGATGGAATTCCTCAACACGGCAGGTGCGGCCGTGCCGCTGCCGGAAACACCGAACACTCTGTACGCTGACTGCCTCAACTTTCATGGTATATTGGAGCCGATCGTTGCAGTCATTACAAAGCACGTGCCATTCGCATTTCACTACTGGGACCTTGAGGGACATCCTGCCATGTACTGCCGCCTTGGTGGAATGGACTCGAAGAAACTGATTCAGGAGTTGTTTGAGCTCACCCCGATCGATGCTGAGCCACGCGCACTGGCGGTGCTGTTTAACACGTACGCTTTACTGGTGGTCGAGCAGCTCATCCGCTACTGCAACCGCCGAAACCGTGGAGGCGACGAGGGTTGCAATGGCCTCCTGTCCCCACCACAGCGCGAGAGTGGAGAGGACCAGGACTGTGCGTCCTCATCACCCTTGAGCACCGGACGCCTCGGTCAGAAAAAGCCACGTGTCGGCTCATGTATCATCGTCGTCGACTGCGCTGGACTGAAGGTTCGACGGTACCTGTACAGGCCGCTGTTTGTGATGGTACGCTCGATTGTGCGAATGAACACGTACCACTTTCCAGAGCTGGTGCGCCATGTCTATGTCACAAACTGCACGAACGTCGTGAGTTGGTCCTATTTGCTCTTGCAAGGAATACTGGCGAAGACGACGAGAGCGAAGGTCACCTTTTGTAGTAAGCACAACACAGCTGCCACACTGTGCGAGAACATCAGCAGAAGCTTTGTGCCGCAGGAGCTGGGGGGCGAGTGCCAATGTCCAGGAGGCTGTATTCCGTCCGTTGCTGTATCGTTCAGCGGCGCGAACTCGTCTGCACTCAGTCGCAGCAACCTCGACGTGCAGTCGAGTCTTTCGACGCAAATCGGCGAGAGCAGCACGGATCAGGCGACTCAGTGGTTTGTTGAGGAGGCACTTGTCCCTCGCCATCTCCTCTGCACTGCCAAGCGGCTTGTGCTGAAGGCACGAGAATCACGCAAGCTGTCTTTCGCGATGAACGAGGGGAGCGAGATCATTTGGGAGTTTGCGGTAAAGCACAGGCGCGACGTAACCTTCTCGGCTGTCTTTATTTCTGCCGACAACGACGGCGCGATGCTGTCGCTGGTGCCGCGTCGTCGAGTGCAGAATGAGGCGGGTCATTATATCTGCTCCTCCATCGGCACAGCCATCTTCGAGTGGAGCAACAAGCATAGTTTCTTCAGTAGATGCCAACTGAGCTTGAAGGTGTACCATGAGGATGTTTTTGTCGCCTCTGTGTGAGGAAGCGGCGCAGGACGAAATGGCAACACAGCACCAAAGCTGCTACTTCAGGGACAGGTCTCGGAATTTTCTAGCCGATGGAGTGGAGGAGCCATCTCGCTTTGGGGGTGGAGGTGTGCATCTCCTGTTGGACCACTTGCAGGTGTATCTGTACTTGTTAGTGTAAAAGATATTCAGGGATGCGATTTGGACAGGAGGAGAGAGCTTGAGGGAGAACGTAGTACTGAATGTGCACCATACTTCATTCGTATTCAACGATGTCTTTTTTTTTTTCTTTTTTTCTCTCTCGCTCAAGCCTTTATGTCTTCCACGTCTATGAACGCAGGTCGGCATCTGGTATCCGCTCTGCATCTGATAAACAAGCCCATCGCCAAGTTTCTCAGTCACGGAATGAATCAGTGCTCCTGCAGAAGGAATGCTCCCCAGTGTCTATTTGACGGCTTGGGGTGCCGCTCTCCCGTACCTCGAAGAACGCATTACTACGAGCACCGACTAAGCGTATGTGTGTCTTTCGGGGCCTGTGACTTTGTCGAAAAACAGCGTTCATGCGGTGAGGCGCTTTAGCATGTGTGTGTGTAGGGGAGGAGGGGGGGTGCATTCGCGATGGAGCTCCTTAGAGACGGCAAAATCCATGTGTACCCTGGCCGGTCCCAACTCGCACCATTTCAGCATCTGTTTCTTCTCCCGACAGCGAGTGCAGGCGGCTTCAATGAGTGTGACGCGAACAGCTTCCAGACACGTGTTGTGGGCGGGGTTCACGTGGCGATGGGTGTACTCCTCGGACAACTGCACCACCCCACCCTCAGCAACTTCATGATTGCACCATGCGCAACCAGAATTGCTACATGACTCGGCCATCCACCTTCTTCCTAGCCCTCGAAGCCTATGAGGCACTATCGGTAATCGGTATAACGGTTGCGCTGAGCTCCACGAACACCAGGCTTGGTGATACCAGAGAACCCCAGGCTCAACTGACTTTCCGGCAGCTGCCCATCGGAGCTAAGCGGATGCCGGGACCCCTTTCTGCACCATGAAGACCGCAGCCGCATGGAGAATACTTCCGTCTGGCATAGCTCCTCCAGCGCGAGAGAAGGGTGATGTGGACGTGGGGATCAGTGGAATGTGTTACGCTGGATTGGCCTGAGCCTTACTGTTATTTATTTACCTAGGGAGCCCTGCAGTCGTTTTGTGGTCTAGAAAGAGAGTGAAGAGGAGAGGTGGAGCAGGAGCTCTCCCTCCACCTCCAACCTCCCCAGGGGGACGACTTTACCACCTCATGTACGTTTGCTTTTCTTTTGGGGCGGGCGCGAGTCTGTTTTTTTTTTTTTTTCATGCTTCTGCTGTGGCTGCATTTGAGGAAGAAAAGCCGATGTTCGCCCTCCCCCCGCCCCCTCGGAACAAAAAGCAAAAAACGTTTGTCTCGTCGGTTCTCTCCTGGCATGTCTTCCTCCTTCTTCACGTGTACCTGTATGTACTCGGACTCCTCATTAAGGGCGCGCTCTGTGATTCTGTTATGAGAATATCGCTCTATCGTTGAACTCTTTTTTTGTTTCTCTTACAACAAAAGCTATGCATGACTGTAGTGTTGTGTCACACTTGGTCTCGTGTTTGCCGCTGACAGCTCTCTCGCCATGCACCACTGCTGCCCACTTTCGCCTATGTTTCTACTTGCACCTCACATCGACAAGCACACAAAATGGGACCAGCTGTTTGTTCTGTGCTTGATCCAACTCAGCTCCTCTTCTCGTCGCTGAAAGCGCGTGCTTGAACCATTGAGGAAAGGGCACTATCCTTCAATCCACTAGCCGATGTTCTCTCCACTGGTTATGCGTGCAGGGGTGCGTGTTGCGGCTGCTGCTTGCCCGATGTCTGTCACGCCTTTGCTTCCTCTTTTGCTACACTCTGCTGTGTCGATCAGTTCACCTCCCCCCCGCCCCCTCCTCTCCCCTCACCCTCATGGTGCTCGGGAACCACACTTGTGAAGGTGAGGGGCACCTCTTTTCGTGCTCTTTTTTCACTTTTTCTTTTTTCGTTTTGCTTGAGATGCCCATGTGTTGTGTGTGTGTGTCTGGTGAACTTCATCTTTCTTTGAGGGGATTTTTTTAAGGTTTGTCTTACACCGTCGCAGTCTTTTCCTTCACTCACTCAGTCCCTTCCCTTGCAAACACCCCCTACCCCCCCCCACTGCGCTGCTTCTTATTGCGTTGGGACTTACCTGCCTCCTTCTTTGACCTACACGATGCGCTCTCCCCCCCCCCCTCCATCACAGACACACACGTATACCCTTGTCGCGCCCCATCACTCTCGTTTCTCTCTACTGTGGTATTTTCTTGAGGTTCCCCATCGCGTGTCTTCTCCCACAGTATAACGAGGGGCTCATGTGTATGTGCACGAGCCTGTGTGTGTGTTCGTAGGCTCATGTGGTGGGCGTATGCTGCCCAAACAGCCGTGTGCATTTTTCATGTGTCTCTCATTGTGTTCTCGACGAACAAGCGTCAGCCTTGATCGAGCATGTGGTCGCGTGCCACGCTGCGTAGCACACTGCGTGCTTGCTTCTCTGTCGCTCTCAATGTCACCAGCATCTTACCAGTGGCTATCATAAAACGCTTGTGCGGTTGTCAATGCGGCTGCAAGTTGTTCGCGCGTGCTTCCTACGTGGAAGCAAACCTGCTCGCAGATAGCTGCAGTCGAGTGACGCCATGTTGATTTTGATGTACACAGTTGATTTGAACTTTCCCTGGCCGAGCGCAGAAGGACGAGTAATGCAAATAAAAACCGCCAGTGGTAGTTTAGCTGCGCAACAGTCGTGGTGCAAAGAAGAGAATCTCTCACCATCGCTGTGAAGCCTCCACGCAGTGTGTTTGTTACGCTGGCGCGAGTAAGCGAGAAGGAAATGCCGTAACAGGAGTCTTTCACATTTTCTAGGACTTCTCCCCCATTCAACATCCACGCGTATCGGTCTTGTCTGTGTGCATTGGGATGGTTTGCACGATGGCAACCCACTTTCACCTTCTGCTTCTTCTCCCTCGTCATGTGTTTTTTTTTCTTTGTTTCGGCCTTTCATGGCGTCGTTCTCTCCATCTACCCTCTTTCCCGTGTGTATATGTGTGTGTGTGTGTATGTATGTGTGTGTGTATGTGTGCGTGCGTGCGTGCGTGGAAGGACTGGTGCCGTGGTGTGAAGAGGCTTCGCTTTGATTTTCCTGTGTTCTCACTCCTGCTGTGAGATTGTGTTGAGGTGAGCAGTTGTGCCGGCGCGCCAGCAAAGTCTGAAGCCCCCCCCCTCAATGTTCGCTGCGCAACACACACCGAGACGTACATACTGATACGCGAAGGCGCAGAAAACGAGGAAGAGAAAATGTTCTACAAGATAGTTCTTCAGCGCACGGTAAATGTAAAGCCAGCAGACCTGTGCAACACCCTGAATCGCAGTCTTCTGACCTTCCTGCGGGAGGCGGTCGAGGGAAAACCGCTTCCGTCGCCGGACAGCGTCGCCAGTATCGCGCTCGACTTCGTCACGGCAAGCAAGTCCTCTGCGGTGGTGATTGCCGTGCTCGATATCCTCAATGCGGAGACGCTGCAGGGCAAGGTGCTGGATGACGGAAGCGTGACGTTCCGGCTTACCTATGAGGCGTTGGTGCTGAAGCTGCACCGAGGGGAGGTGCTCGACCTGCTGGTCAGTGATGTGGACGAGACCGGCTTCTGGGCGAGCGTTTATGGGGTCAATAAGCTTTTCGTGAATCGAAACCAAATGGGCGAAGATGTGAAAACAGGCGCTTTGGAGTGGTCTTTCGAGGCGGAAACGGCCGCGTGGGTCAGCAATGACGATCGCCACTCCATCAAGAAGGATACGATGGTGCGGGTGCGCGTGATTGCCGAAACCCCGCAATCTGAGCGTGGTATGGCGGTAGGCACCATCGGTGCTCCGTTTCTGGGCCCACGTATCGGCAGCTATTAGACGGAGGAGTGCCCCAGGCGGTAGCCGCCTACTGTGCTGCACAATTTCCTTTCGATATGGTCCCCAGCTGTACCCTGTGTGCAACGACCCTCAATGGAAAGAGTGCGTGCCCTGTGCCGTCTCCCCCTCAGCTGTTTTTTTTTTTTTCTTCTTTGAGGGGGGGGGGTTGTTTTGATGGACAAGGGCGTTGAATGTGTGTGTGTGTGTGTCCTTTGTTGGTTGCCGTTGAATGGGAGTGCGTGTACCCGAGTAAAGGCACGACATCTTACAGAGAGATCTACCGAGCAGAAAGAAAAACTGAAAGCTGCAGCCACAAAACCTGGGAGGACGGTCTAGCATCTGTGCTTTGAAATTGGGCACGTGTGTCCACCACCATGTGCAACTTAAGGGGTTCGCACAACTACAGCGACACTGATGCGCAATCCTGAGCCTTTTTCTTGGCGTGTCCGAGGCCAATGCCGCCACACACGCACACACCCTCTCCGTCTCTCCATGCAACTTATGTAAACTCCAGCACGCTCTCACAATGGTGTCGGGTTGGTCCTCTTACTCCTCCCTACCACTACCATCGCCCTGCACATGATCTTGCCATGTTTAGAGACGCACGGCAACGAATTGTTTCGCAGTCGTGCACACACAATGACGACACATGTGTCGCAAGACGCGGCAGAGGAACCGTCGCCGCTACCGCTCCAGCGGATCGTATTCTGGAAGAAGGCAGTCATTGGTGCCTCGGTGGTGCTACTCGTAGGCCTCGCCTGGAGGGCCGTGTACGTAAGCAACCAGAATGAAATGAAACTCCGCCGAGCTGTACGGAAGTCCCAGAGCATCCGCGGAGCTCTGTGCGACGTTCCGGCACGGCGATTCTCCACCATCGACGCGCGTCCGGCTGCCGCGCAGAAGAACATTCTCGTCTAGGGGTGCGGCTAAGCAGTGGGCTCTGGGGCTGGGGAAGAGGTGTGGCTTACGGATGTGCCTTTTTATGCATGAAGCCTACGCCTGCAAGCCCATCACTGTGTGCCTTAGAGTACTGCAACCGCGCAGCTTCCTTCTCGTCCTTTGTCGTCCCGTTCCCCCCCCCCCCCCCACTCCCGTGTGTGCCCTTTCGCGCCTTCTTCATCAGATACACCTGTACCTGTGGAGTAACTTCTTGAAAAGAAACTTTCACATTGGCTGTTAGAGGAGAACGTAAAGCCCCGAACATTGAGGAGAAAAAAAGGATTACACAGCGTGCACATTAGGGACAGCCGTAAGTGCACCCTCACGCCTGCCAGGCAGGGCCTCAGACATGCACGACTGCGGAATGCGCTTGCGGCAAGTAATGCGGATTTCGCCCTTCTATTTTCCGCTCAGTCGAGCATACCGATGTGTTTTGTGCTTTCCAATGGCCGAGGCATGTCGAAAGTGCTATTTTGTTGTTGCAGTTCACCGTCCTGTTGCCCTTCTCTCTCCCTCTCTGACTGCTCACGCAACTATACTCACCACTGACACCGTTTACCACATCGTACTCTCCTTTCCTCTTCTCTCTGTCTCGAGCTTTCCCCTCGCCTGTGCAGCTTTTTTTTTCTCTGCCATCTTACAAGGAAAAAAAAAAAACAATAAAGGTATCGACGGACCCAACGCCCCAACTTCACATACTGAACCTCCTGCACACCTCTTTTGCTTCTGTTTTCCTGCTGCTTCGGATTCTGGGTGCGTGTGTGTGCGTGCGGGTGAGTAAGTTTCTGTGCGGGTGTGCATCCGCATTGAGTATTGCAGGCTGATAGTGGTCCCCTTCAGTTCTTTCTCTTCATTTTCGTTTCTTTACGCGTTCTGCCCAGGAATCGCTGCCAACGATTTCTCCTTGGGAGAATTTGGGTGTGTACGTCTCTGGCGCTCTGCGCGTGTGCGTATTTTTCTGCTCTGATCTCTCTCCGTCTTTCTATGCCCCCCCCCCCATCCCTCCCCCAGCTGAGCCCCGTTCTTTCCGCACTACATCTCTTCCCGTTGACCTCTCTCACTCACTGATCATTTTCACTGCTTTGCGCCGTGCAAAATAGAGGATTTCTCAGCTGTGCATTGTTCTGTTCTTTTTCGTTTGGATGCTGCGTTGCGCGACGACGCATTGTTGCAGGTGAGAGTCTTGTGGACTCTGTGACACAAGGTAGCGGAGGACGTTTCTGCGCATTGGAGTCAGTGAGTGTCGCACCTTTTGTCCCCACAACCTTTACTGTCTTTTGTTATTCGTTGAGTTGCGAGAGCGAGTAACCTGCCTGTGTGTACGAGCCACAAAAGAAAACTGCGCAGACTTTTCTGTTTGTATTTGACCTCTGCGTCCACGTCGATCACCCACGACACAACATTTCTGTGCGTTGTACAACGCGTGTGTAGTGGCTCTCTTCGCATTCCGTCTCTTCCTCCACATTTTCTTGTTGTACAAGCTGGTGAGCTTAGTAGTATAACTTCTTCCTGCTTTTCCTCACCTCCCCCCCCTCCCCCCTGCATTCGCTTGTTTCAAGTTTCTTTCTCTGGATTCTTTCGTATATACCCCGCGTACATGTGTGCTTGTCTGCGTGCGTGCGCGTGACAGTGCTTCAACTGGTCTGCGAAAAGTGCGGGAGTGTGTTTTAGCGCCGTGTCACACACCCCTTTCTAGTCGCGGCTGAGGTACCGTTTGAGTGTTGTTGTTTTTGTGGTTGGTTTTTGCATCTGTGTGCGCGCGGCATCTGCACCGGAGAAACACTGTGTGGGGCCCCCTTCCAGATTTACGTGTGTGGTAGGGTAGGCGTGAGAAGTTCTCCGCCCTTCTCTTTCTCTTTCTCTTTCTCTCTGTACGGCTCAATTCTCGTTTCTTGTCGTGCATCCAAGTTGGCTCGACGTAGAAAGTGAAGCCCGGCGTGCGAGCGAAGGCGGCAGCGTCCCACAGCTACCAAGTCCACCACTGTGCGCCATCGTTTGGATTTCGCTCCACCCTGTTGGGCTCCTGCTCGGTTGTGGTGCCTGCGCTGTAGTGCGAAAACAAAAAAAAAACACACATTTTGTTTTGCCTTTGTATTTTCCCTCTCGTTACTCTCACAAGCCCTTGCAGTGATCCCACTGGCAACCGCGATATTTTTTTTTTGTGGAGGAGGTGCGCGCACAGCATTGTCACCGTTCCCCTTGCTCTTGCCCTCCCCACCCTTCTCTGGTGGTGAAACTCGACACTGTGCAACCTTGCCTCCCTGTGCAAAAAGGGCTGCTCCTGTTGGTAGATTGTTTTTCATGAGCGCGAGCGACATTCGCCTAGACGTCAACTACGAAAAAGGTGCTGGGGATCTAAAAATGCATGGGTACTGGATTTACCCACCAGTCACTCATAACTCCACCATAAACGCGGATCAAAGTAGCAGCAGCGACACCGACTGCCATGGAAGCGGTACTGGGGGGGCTGTGGGGACCGTCAGGGGTGACATTGCCGCGTCAGTGTGGTGCTCAGACCCGGAAATGCCCCTCCCGCTATTCTTCAAGCCACTCGTGGAGGACGATATCGAGGGCGGCGACAGCAGTGACAGCATCGCCAAAGCAGCCCCGGAGCTTCTTCGCAAGGAGAGCGCAAGCAGTCTCATGAGCCACTCACCACTGGAAATGGACGGTGTGGCAAACGATCGACGCCGCAACAGCTCGCTTTCATCAACTTCGACCACTGATGGCAGCGAAGGGAGTTTTCCGTGCCTTGACGAGGAGGTACTCGGCGATTTGGGCGATGTGATTGGCTATGGCGGCGACCGCGGCTCTTTTGTGTGTCGCGTGCCACTGGCGCCGCTGCTGCACTCGTGGAGAGAGGCGCCGAGTTTTGCTTGGACGCCGGCACTCCTGGATGCCTCGCACTTCTCGGAGAAGGCCTACAAGAAGTACCCGACACGCATCTCAAAGGACGAACTCTCGTTTGTGTCAACGGCGTACCGATGTGCCCGCAACAGCGAGCATTGTCAGAGCACTAGCAGCCCTTTTCTGTCCCCAGAGGAGGCCCACTACGCCGCGCTGCACCTGGTCTTACCCGATGCCGTGGTGCTAGCCCGTGGAGAGCAGGTCGGGCTGCTCATGCCGCTGTACAACTGCAGCCTCAAGGAGCATCTTCAGAGCCTGGGACATCCCACATATTTGGGGTGCGGTGCCTCAAGCATGCCAGGCTCACTGACCCTCTCGAACAACACCAACCTGTACGCCAAGGATGCCGACAACACCGCACTCGGTGGTCTACACCGCAGCGCATTTCGCTTTACTGCAGCCTATCACCCAGTCGAGTCGATTCAAGTTATCTCCGCTATCGTCTTCCAGATGCTCGAGGCGGTCGCCTTCCTCAATCACCGCCTTCCCCATGGCGACGGCTCCACTGGGTACACCCATAATGACCTTCACCTCGACAACATCCTGCTCTCCTACGACGGCGATGTAGCCCTCTGCGACTTTGAACTCGTCGCATCCACGCCCACACCGTCGCGCACCATCGATGTACGCCGTTTGCCTCCCTCCTCACGGCAGTCGCCGCACGGTCTCTTCAGCGAGTCGGCCGACACGTGGGCCTTTGGACTCATGGTGGTGAATCTGCTCACTGGTGTGGACCCCCTCTTCACCTCGGACATTGTTAATGATTTCAGCGATGGCCCGCTACTCTTTCGCTGGGATCGCAGCCCATGTGTTCTGGACTGGGAGGCAAACATCAAGGCGCATGTGGAGTTCCTGCTGCGGAGTCAGGATTCAACTGGGCAGCGACTGGAGGAGGCGCGTCACCTCTTGCAGCTCTGTAGCAAATGCCTGGTCAATCGCGAAGGCACCGAGCCGCTGCGCGCCGTTTCCCTGCTCGAGGAGCCGATGTTTCTCCCCTACCGTCGCGACTTTAACCTCGCCAGACGTACGGTGAAGGAGTGGATTGGCAACACGCGCTGGGCGTGTCGCAGAAGGTAACCGGAGGACACCCATACACTGGGGGGAGGGGGGGGGAAGAAAATCATAGACGCTAAAGCCACGGATTCTCACCGATACAAGTGCACAGGGAGACGTTCGACCACAAAACCTCTAAGCGACGGCCATGTAGCGATTCTTTTTTTTTTGTTATGGCTGAAGTGATTCTGGCACAACGATGTCTCGAGACTCATTGCCGGCATGTGTCCGAGCGGACGAGTGCGAAGGGTAGAACGCGATGGTCAAGTGGGACTCATTGACTCCTTCCTTCCGACTCCTGCTCAGTGTCTCCCTCTCCCCTCCCTTCAGTCGCAGTACTGCGGCATCTTTGCTGTTTATCTTTGAGGCTCGCTCGCCTGTGCCACTGCACTGTTGTTTACTGCTGCTGTCATTTCGGAAAGGCTGCCTCACCTGCCGCTCTCCACTGACCTTTTTTCATTCGTCTTGGTAGCCGTGCCGTCTTTTTCGCACATTTGCTACGCCTCTCTGTGGTGCACCTCAGGGAGGGAGGGAGGGAGGGAGGGAGGGAGGGGGGGGGGCGGTCGTGGCACAACTAAAGTGACGCCGCTTTGGGAATTGCAAGTGTAGGAATGAGGAGGTTGGTGAGAGTCGGTGTTGGGCGTAGAGCACAGGCGTGTGGAGCATGCGCATGCGGACAAGCGGAGCACGACAGTTGGTGGTTCCTTTTCTTTGGCCCTTTCTTTTTCCCCCTTTCGTTCTTCGTTATGAATTCGCTTTTTTTTCTTTTGCGCTTCACTCAGTTTACATTGCTTAGTGTGTGCCGAAACAAGGAAATCTGCGGAGACTACACCACGGGTGCCTCGTCATCGCGGTTACGGCTACTTGCTAATGCTGTGCTCCACGTCGTCCTCTTGCCATCTTTCATTTTTTTTTTGTGTGTTGTGGTCAAGTCTGGTGGCGTGTCTTTGTCGACTTCTGTGTTGATGACGCCAAGAAGCTGATGCGAGTTTGAGGAAAGAGAGGGGTAGGTATCCAAAGCGGAGGAGTGGGGTGTTGTGTTCTGAGATCTGAATCTGTGTGCGTGTGTGTGCGTGCGTTCTGTCTTCCTGGCTTTTCCGTAAAGAGCTGGCTAGGCGTCGTGTTCAAAACGTCTACTGACGCCGGCGAGTTTCTCTTTATAGAGTTGACGACTCGATTTCCCTTCTCTTTGCCTCTCGCTTTGTTGGTTGACATGACTTTTTATTTCCCCCTACGTGTGTCTCTGTGCGCTGGCCACGCAATCCCAACACAGACGAAGCGCTCGTGATGTCCTCTTAGCGAAGCTGTGGCACGCCATGTGGTCGTTGAATGTGAGCATGGAAGCAGATCACTGTGGACTGTTGACGTCACGGTTTACAGTCCTGCCGAGTTACTGGTGCAAAGTAAAGAGGTCACCGGAAGAGGAAAAGGCTGCCCCCCCCCCCCCGTTCCTGCAGGCATGGAGGGGGGTTGCTCGTAGGAGGTGCTTCGAACCTTTTTTTTCATTTGCTCATCCATTTCTTTTGTGTTCTGTAGAAACAAAGCTGAGCGCTGTGGCGCGGTGTTTCGCTGGGAATTCACAATATTTCTCTTGAAAGTGCCCATCGCACAAGCGGATGTTTCGAGAATGAAGTGAGACACACACACACACACCACAACGTAGTGCCGTGCCTCTGTTTGTATCTCTCTCTCTCTCTCTGTGTTTCACTGAAGGCTGTGGTCTTGTCAAGATACCAAAGCCCGCATACGGCAAGTGAAGGAAACAGGACGGAGCGGCAGCGCTTCACGTGCCCGTCTGCTTATTATGGGTCACTTCGCTTGGAGCATGGAGGCTCGAGTGTGCCGCACGCCTCTACGTTCTCCGTTGCTCCATTGTTTTGTTGTTGTTGTTCCCTCTTTGAAATGTACGGAGCGAGGGAGGTGCTGTCTCTGTGTTGGTCGACAGTGGCTACGGTCGTTTGCAGTGCAATGCCACCTTTTATGCCGTTCATTTTCTACTCTGCGTCTACCGCGAGATTACTAGTGGTGCATCCAGCCACAGTGGAAACAATCAAAAAAGGAGCACAGTAACGCACGATGAGTGGAGTGAGGCAAGGTAGGTCGTGTGCAACGTGTCTACGAGAGGGATCAGAACCGCCCACTGTTGCATAGGTGCTGTTCTTGCGGATTCCCCTGTGCACAAACCGAGCGTTGCGTCTAATGTGCGCCTCCTCTAGTTTTGCAGAGGCTCGTTGTTGGTGTGCGCGTGTTGCGGTATGTGCATAATACTTGTCTGGTCGTATATGAACACCGTCGAGTGTGCACCCTCCCCCTCTACTCTCTTTTACGTCCCTGCTGTGCCCCTCCAATCATATCTCTATCCTGCTTCACAACTGCCAAACGTGCTTGCTAGTTACTCGCCTCTCAACTCCCTCCCCTCTCCCATCTCGCAGTTGGGACCCAGGTTGCATCACTCACTGCTGTAGTGTGGTGGAGCGACATCAGTGTCAGTGTGGGACTCGCTGAGCTCGGAGGATCGTACTGGACTTTCCTTCCCTTGGGCAAGCGTCATTGATGGCCGGCATATACAGAGCGCGGTGATCCACGCAGAGTACTGCTATTCCTCTCTTCCTGAACCGCAGTTTTTGTGTATTGCACGTTGACCACAGCTTCACTACGGCGGTGCCGCGCCAGCCATATGCGTCGCTGCATGCCGTGGTGTCGCCTCGTGTGCGGGGGCAGCCGCCTCCTCCGCGAAGACGCCAATACACGAAGTGAGCCGACGACCGGCTCGTCTAGCTTCAAACAGGCAGTTGAGGACAAACTTGAGAAGGAGTCTCAGGAGCTCGGGCGCGTCGCGTGCTATCCTCATCGCTCCATGACCAGACCAGTAATGCTCGTACCGACGTCGCAGATCCTCTCTCCGCTTTTCATGTCCAGTCTCATGGACTTGAAGCAGTTAGCGACAAACCTGCACTGCCTGTCCTTCAGTGCCCCCAAGGCGCACTGGGACGCGGCAGTGCTGCTCATCAAGAGCAACCCAGATGAGGTGGAGTACGAGGTGTGGGTGAACCCGTCGGTACCTGGCTACGACGATCGCAACGCGGTGGCGCCCATGTACGGCATGTGGGAGAACTGCATTTCATGCGGCACGGCAACGGCGTGGGTCGTGCGCCCGCAGCGCATCACGTGCCGCGGGTACAACGAGCACGGCAGGGAGAAGGTGCAAGTACTAGATGGAATGCGAGCGCGCTGCCTCATGCACGAGCTGGACCACTTGATGGGCAAGACTATCTTCCATCAAACGATGGGACCAGAGTTTGTGGTGAGTTCGGTGGCGATGGCGCAGCGACACCTTTGGCCGGCCAACTTTCCGTCTGCCGAGGCGTACGTTACTATTCCTGGTCAGTTTTTCGACTACGTGCAGAACACGACAGTGATTCCGCCAGGAATGGAGTGGTGGTACGCACAAAACATGCGAAATGAGTTTGGTAACGAGCGTATTGAACCGTAAAGTGGTACTCAGCTGTGGCAGAGAAGGCTGCCGGGTGCGCATCTGCACCTCCACCCTTTACTCTGTTTGTTTGTTTGTTGAGGGATGGCCTTTGTGGTGGGTGATGTGAGGATGGTGCCGTATGACTATTTTGTCGCGAGCGTGTTGCGTTCCGGCAGGACTGCAGTGCCACCGCCTGCCTGGCCTTTGTGTGTCTGCACTGCGCAGGCGGGGAGTACGGCGGTTCTCTGGCGTGTACACCTTTTTTGTCTTCTTGTCGGCGTGCATTTTGCTGGTGTGTCTTCTTTTTTATTTTTTTTTCTCCACCTCACACGCCGTCTTCCAGTAGCAGATGAAGGGGGCTAAAAGTGGCCATCGACTCTCCGTCGACGCCTAGCCCGTTAGACGGACTTAGTTGATAATGGTCGTGCACTGATGTTTCACAGCGTCACGGAGCGTGTTTTCAGAAGTCGTCTTCGCGCACCTGTCCTTCCAGGGCGGTGTTGCATTTGTCCTCCCTCCCCTCTCCATGGGCGCTCTCGAGTCGTTCTCTTCGCGTGCTGCTTCGGTAGTGGCGTCCCTCTCTCTCTCTGTCTCTTTTGGTTCTCCATGGTAGTCCCTTCCTCGTCATCTATTCACCTTTCTTCTTCAGCGGTGGCGCGTAGCGCATTCTTGTCGAATGCCGTATATACCTCTCCCTGAATGACTCTGTGCTGCAGGTGACTACCATCAACATACACGCACACCCACTTCGCATTGCTTCGGCAACGAAAATGTCCTCTGCGTTTATGGCTCAGCTTCCGTTCATTGGGTCATCTTCGACTCTTGGTTGGCCGCGGGACGATGTCGCGCTAGCCTACATGGAGCACATTTTACAGCGTGCCCGTGTACTGCTCCCGCGCCGCGGCTGGCGCATCGGTCTCATCAAGGAGTTCTACCCACGCGGGCCCTCACTGCTCGGACTCAATGTAAGTGCCGGCAGGGAGGTATGCATTCGCTTTCGTGTTCCCGGCAAGAAAAGCGAGTTCTTGCCATTTCACGAAGTGCTCTGCACGGCCTTGCATGAATTTACGCACTGTGCGCACTCCCAGCACAATCGTTCCTTCTGGAACCTCTACTACGATTTAGTGAAGGAGTGCGAGGCGCTGGAAGTGACCATGATCCAGCAGGGCAAGCAGCTCTACCCAGACATCTCCTACACACCGATGGGCTCCTCTTCCACTGCGTCGCAGAAGAGCCGCGCTGGTCGTAGGGACAGAACTGTAGCATTACCCGGCAGCTCTTCAGGTGGAGGCCATTGCTTAGGTGCCGGGGACGCCGGTGGAGGCGGTAAGGCACGTGGCGGTGGAATGCACACGTGCAGCCGCACTGCCGCACAGGCCATCACCACGGCCGGCCGCACAACCTCCAGCTCGAGCCCCTCAGCAAAGAGAAGTACGGCTTTTCCTGGGAAGGGACGGCGCCTCGGCGGAAGTGGAGTTCACCAGCACGGTACCCTGGTCGGTTTCGCCCCGACACGCGACGCACTGCGTCGAATTCTTGCCGATGCGGCGGAGAGGCGACGTGTGCAGCAACCCCCGTCAGCAGTAACGGCCAAGCTGGACACTGGGTCTCTAGTTCTATCAACTGATAACAGGACTTTTTCACAGGATGGGGGGCAATCTGATGTGGACGACGACAACGCGCCGGACTGCGTTCCACAGAGCTTTTCAGATGAACTGAACGGTGACAGCTGGAGGTGCTCGCGCTGCGGTTTCCTCAACGATGGTGATGTAGCCGGTAGCTGCGCGTTCTGCGCCGATTGCGATGACGGTGACGACGCGGAGGCGCCATCGCTGAAGCAGCCTCGACTCGACAGGGATCACCCGCCACTAGAAATGTCTAGGGTAGTCGTCTCCTCGGTCACCGCCTCCATTACGGTGCCCGAGCAGCAACCACCACCACAGCAGGGCGAGGGCACCTCAAAAGAGAAGTGTATTCTTGTGAGCGACAATGACGACAATTAGTAGGCGAGAGAAAGTCCGTGTGTGTTGTGGCTCTGTTACAGTGCCGTCCCCCCCCAAAAAAAAACACCACCACCACCACATCTCAACTCTCGCTTCCACTCACGCTCGCGCTTCGGTGCACTACCTCAACCCGTACGTGCTGCCTTTTTTTCGTTTTCTCGCGCGTGCTGCCCCCGCGACGGTGGTGCTTCTGCTTTCTTCCGCTCTCCTCCTTACAGGGCATCACTACCTGTCGTTTCCTTAAACGGCGCATCTCAAGTGCTGCGACGGAGCTTAGCCAGCGCTAAGCTCCTCAGATCTGCAGCGGAGAGCTCTTCACTGCGTCGGCCTAGCGAAGGAGAAGTGGGACGAGGCACACTCGAAAAGTGTCTCGTCAGAAATGCATTTGCTGTGTGGGGCATGTACGCCAGCATCCATCCCCGTTGCTGGGTCTCTCTCTCTCTCTCCCTCACACACACACACAGCGTTTATTGTGTGTGCGTTGGCCTTCTCTCTTTTGCCATCTCCTCTCCTGCGCATTCTCTTAACACTGAGATGCCTGTTTACGAGGCAAACACTTTGCACTGCCACTGCCACATATCTATACAACCACACTCAGACGCAGCGCAGGCGAACGGACAAGTGGCAAACAGAGTAGCTGCCACCACCACCACCACCACCCCTCCCTCTTGAGCACGCAGCATTCACACCAAGCCGTACTTTTTCGTCTCGTCGCTCATGAAGGCACTCAGCTCTGTCAGCGTGGACGGAATCGGCGTGGAGGATGGCATCTACGTCAACTTCTTCGGTGTTGATGGAAAGGCCGCAATGCTCGCCTGTGACATGTACGGTGTCCTTCCCCAAAACCTTCTCTACTTGCCAAAAGAGATGTTTCTCCAGACAAGAGATGAGAGTGAGCAAATTGTGCTGGTGCGGTACACCATGTGCGAGCGTAGCCGCCAAGGCACCTTTCGCACCTTGCTTGGTGCCAAGTCGAAGCTGATCGCCGAGGGTAAAGTGGAGGCGCTGTGGGAGGAACGGTGTCGCGCCCTGCCAGACGCGGCGCCGCGCCCGCGCTTTGCAGAACAGCAACTGAAAGAGGCCGCCACGGCACTTGACACAGACAGCGAGAGTGACAGCGAGCAGCAGATCGACGAGCGCGGCATGCTGAAGCCACCGCCGCCGCCGCCGTCGTCTGCACCGCCGTTTACTTTTGCCGGCCGAGGCAACGAGGCAGCCGCACAGGCTGCCGCGTCGGAGGAGGACGGATTGCCCACGGCGGCGATTAACACACCGTACGGCGGTGCGCAAGACTCGAACTCTCCGCCGCCGCTACGCACGCAGGCTTCCTCTGACGCAGCCTGCGAAACACGCATAGGTTCGAACACGGCAGTCACAACTGACAATGCCATGCCCCCCGTTGACGCGCAACGCATGACCCAACAGCCGTACGGCGACTGGAGCCAATACGAACTTGTCAAGCCGCTACCACTGCCTCGGAGACGCCAGCTGCGCACGCAGCCACCAACTTTACCGAAACCGTACTTCCCACGCGTGTGTGAGACGCTTCGCATCGAAGAGGCAGAGCTCGCCGTCGCGCAACACGAACTCTCTCGCTATACTACGAAGGTAGCGAAGCAACTACAGGCGAAACAGCAGGAGCGATTCAGTGGCCTCCACACACACGGGCACAGCACCTCCCTACCTCCTCTCACCTTCTCTCTTTCGCATAGCACCACTGGTACTCATCTGCCCCAGTCTGTGGAGCTTCGCAATCGTCGAGAGCATGCCGCAATAATGCGAGTGGCGCAACTGCGTGTGTGCTCGTTGAATGAACGCTACGAGCAAGCCCGCTCTATCGGCGAGGAAATGGAGGCCATTCCATCCCTTGGTACACTGGAGCACATGCTCAAGTATCAACAATCCATCGGCGTGACTCCCGAGCTCGAGGACCGCATTCAGGCCAAGGCAGAACGCGAGGAATCCCGCGCGGCAGCTCGACAGGCGATGCGGGAGGCTGAGTGGGAGCGAGTGTACGCAATGGAGGAGAAGGCGCAGCACGCGAAAGAGGTACGGGAGGTGGCGCATGAAAAGACGAAGGGTATCGCTGCCGAGGCGCAGCGAGTGCAGCGACTTATTACAAAGTGGAAGCAGGCGGCGGCCAATCGGCAACAGGAAACACACTTGAACCAAATTCTTCACCGAAGTGCCGTGCGGCATGCTAAGGCGGACACCTACATTGAGGCGAAGCGCGCGTCTGCCAGCATGCTGCGGTACCACCATGACCAACAGGAGATGCACCGCCGTCAGCTGCGCAACATGATTCGCGATATGATGATCCGAAAGAATTTCGCTGCAGACGAGGTGACCGATTGGGAGAAGGACATCGTCGCATAAGGAGCAGCTTTGTTTCTTTTCTTTCGGTGTTTGTCCTCCGTCCACGTGAAAGTGGACGCGGGGGGGGGGGAACTTGTGACGTGATTGACACACATATGTAGTCGCGAGGGCAAATCCGGCTGTTCCCTCTGTCAGGGCGTGTTGTGCGCAGTCTCGCGTGTTATTCTCTTTCTCACCTCCTGTTAGCGCGTTTTCCATGTACAGTATGGTATGTTTACTGGTAGTCGTTCAAATTGTGGAATCATTGTGAACTGTGCTGAATCTCGACTTTGAATTGCCTTCCGTGGCGTTTGCGGCCCGGATATGGGTGATGGCCGTGGATTCTGGTAAGCTGAGCAGAGCGAGAGTGGGAAGGGAGGGCTGCTGGAGTCGGGTAGCACTTCATTTTTGCAGTTTGGCGTGTGCGTGTGTGTGTGTGTCTGTGCTGCCCTTTGGTGCGCATGTCCATATATGTAGATATGTATGTGTACGTATATTCTTCTTCCTACTTTTTGTATTCTTTTGATGTCATCTCGCTTTGCTCCTTTCCGCTTCGGCTGAGGGGTTTTCTGAAGTCGTCGCAGTACTCCTCACATAAACTCCAGGAGCGCGTGCGTGTGTTGTCTACCCATGTGCGAGGCGGTGCGTGTCAGATGGGAGCACCTGAGCAACAGCAATGAAAAAAGCGCTGCCTTATTCCTGTTGTGCTGTGGAGGCTCTCATGCTCATAGTGGTGCTTCGCGTGGCATCCGGCCTGCTCCAGTGTGAAATGCTGTGTCTCCTCCTATAGCCCCGCACACTCACCAAAGCTCATGGGGTGTATGTGCAGCTTTCTTTGTTTCCTGTGCTCCGGCGTTGTCTTTGTGTGAGGAGTTCCGCTTTTAAGCCCTTCACCGACGTACCCTTTCATGGATTCCCCGCATGCCTCTGCAGGCTCACTTGCGTTTTGTTCGCCTTTTAGCGGTGATGCCTGTGTGTGGTTCTCTAGCGTCTCACGTCACTCCTCGGCACTGCCCCTCACTTTGTCCTGCGCATCCTTGTCCACTGGGAGGACTTTCTCCTTTTCCCCATCTCTGCGCACTGCAGCACATACTTTACCAGAGGCCGTGCAAGAACCAAACAAGGACGCGCACCGTAGCCAACAAGTAGCTTGAAGTAAAAGAATCGAAGCTGATTACATCACGCTCTGAGTCTCAGATGCCCATGTACCATGACCAATTCTACGGACCGCACTAGTCCCGCGTTGGATCCAGCGCTCTACAAAAAGATGAAGCGGACAGATCCGCTGCAGCAGTCGGAGAGTGTGCTGCTGCATTCCAAGACGGTCCCCACTGCACTGCACAAGTGCAAAAGTGGGCTGCACCTTTCCGTCGACGAAGCCGCCTCGGAGGAGGGGGGAGAAGAACCGCAGCAGACACGGCCGCCTCCGCGGCTCGTGTCGACAGAGCTACCCTTCCACACGGGCATGGCCACGTCGCAACCACCGCCGCGTCTCTCTGTCCGCTGTGTCCCTGTAGGAGCGACAGACTCGATAAGCCTAATCGTGCCCGCGCCCACTGGAAACCTGCGCATAAGTCGAGTAGCGGCCCTGCGTCCACCGAACTATGCGTCGGTGCCTAGTGCCGCCGTGCGCGATGGCCAATGCTTCTTGCTTGACCGATGCACACCTACCGCCAAAGACATGGTGGTGGAGCTGCACGTGTACGACCTCTCCCGTGGGTATCTGAAACAGTACGGGCGGGACTTGGTTGGCCTAGAGACACCCGGGGTTTACCACTCTGGGATTGTTTGCTACGGCGTAGAGGTGTACTTTGAGGGCGGCATTGGCGTTGCCGCGGCGGGCCGCACGCGTTTTGGTGACAAGTACTGCACGCACCGCCTCGGGGTGACAAAGAAGCCAGTCACAGAGTTCTTCCGGTGGATTACCGTGCGGTCCACTGAAGTTAATGAACTCCACGACTACCACCCCGTGCGGCACAACTGCCACCACTTCACCGATGAGGCAGCGCAGTTTTTGCTCGGCGAAAGCGCCGTAATTCCAAAGTATCTCTTCAGCACTGTGGACGATCTTATGAAGACGGAGGTTGGCGCTGCCGCCGCAGAGGCCATGATTCTCACCACCCACGGCATGCAGAGCGTCGTCGGGCGGCAAATGCGCTCCCGCATGTTGGAGCGGCAGTGCAGCATCGATATGCAATTGAGCGCCTCCACAGCGTGCGGCGTCATGACATTGCCGCCGACGGCAGCAGTGCTCTTTCGTCCAAGCGACCTTGATCTCGCAAAGCGTCTCATCCTGGACCTCCGGCCATACGTGACTGGACTAATCAAGAAGGAACGCATAAAGCCAGCTGCACTGACGGCGCTGGAGGAGTTGACTAGCGCACTGATGGAGGGCACCGATTGCATCGAGCCAAAGTTGGTACTCAATTATGTGGAGATGGTCATTGAGTCGCTCCTGTGCACTCCGATGGCGACGTGGGGACCGATCTTCAACGGACTTCGGGCGGTAGTGCTGCATAAGTTGTGTCTCATCAATTGCGTGTTTCACACAAAATTGATGTCAATACTTGTGCTCGCGGCGCGCGACTTTCCGCGCCTGTTGCCAGACGGCCGCGTCGCCTTACTTCGACTGGTGTGCAACTTTGCATGTGGTGCCCATGGCGTTATCGTCTACAGTGAAAGGCGATACCGCGACTCCTGGGTGTCGATCATCGGCCTAGGCCTTATGGATAGCAGCAGTGCTGTCGTGTATACGGCCGCGTGTCTCGCTTTGAACGTAGCCCTTGGCATTGTCACCACTTCGAGTGCTTCCCTGGGGCGCGACATGACGCAGTACGGCGACGGGCACTATGCGCTGCGGCTCGCAACGCTGCTGCTGTATAATCTACGCCACCGTACCGCAGAGCAGCTACCCGAGCCGTCTTTTAACATGATCTTGATGGCACTCTACAGGCTTGCCTCGTGCAACGTAGCGGCGCTAGAGTACGTCGTCTCGCACTCCTTCAAGCCACGGTACGACGAGCTCCTTGAGCGGTGTGGTTCCAACGAAAGTAGAGCCCTGGTGTGTCTCCTCAAGACTCTACATGATCTTTACGCTTAACACCTACTCTGCTCATCAACTAGCTTGTGGATGGTCACTTGTGGTTCTGCTTTGCTTTTCGTGTTTTGCTCAGGAAAACATATTTGCGTATCAACTCCACTCTTCTATTAGTCTGCGCTGGACGTGTTGTGCCCCTCCTCACGATGGCAGGGGACCCCCCCCTCTGTGTGAGATCTCAGGGTCCTGTACTCGCTCGGTGGGGGGAGGGGGAAGCCAAGCAGCCCTCCCCCCCTCTCTTCCCTATCCCTGCCAGTGCAGAAGCACTTTGGGCGGTGGCAGGGCCAGGTGGCGACGACGCAGGGGAGGTCCGAGCGATGAATCGCTACGGATGTCAGCGGTCAAGCCCTGGAGATGGTGGTGCGTTGGCGAGACCTGCGGCCGTGAACACACGCTTGCGCCCTCCATGCGATGGAGGACGCGTGAACGGTACTCGAGTTCATCCCACCCGTCCCCTCGCTACCTACTGCTGTGGGGGGCCTGAGTGTACCACCCAGTGAGGGAATGCCCCAGGTGGCGACCGGCACAAGGAAAGCGGCTGTGGGGCGTCCTGCGGTGCGGACGAGTGGGAGGGAAGAGAAGGGGTGGTGGTTGGGGGTGGCGCAGAGACCCTGTTGAGGTGACTGGGTGGGTGTGTTGCTGGAGTGCTCGTCTGGTGCGTACTTTGCACAACACGATGGGGCCTGTGGCAGGTTAGGTAGCGCAGAGGTGGAGTCATGTTGTATGGCAGAGGATAGACACACTGAAGAGGGGAAAATGTGGCTCACCTCACCCTGTCCTGAGTGCACCACGTGTCGCCGTGGTCGTGTGATACTGCGGCGGGTGCGCACTCTTGCCGGAACCAACACAAAAAATATATGTTGTCAAATCAGGGCGGCGATAGGGGATGGACGGGGTATGTATACTTCCATGCGCGGTAACTCGAAAAGAGAGGGGGGATAGCGCGCAACAGTACCCCGCTTCTTCGAGGCCTTATTCTTCCCTATGCTGTGATGAGGCCGTGGTTAAGACGCATCGTGTACGGCAGTTTCCTCGCTCAAGGTATGGAAGTACTGTCGTGGAAACGCTTCTGGAGACCATGATGCACCACATTCTCTGGATGTCTTACTTCCGCAGTGCTCAAGTCTAGTGCCCAGTCCCCACTCTTCCCATTCTGCGTCTTTGATTGGTCTTCTTCCACTTCATCTTCATCTATTTGTTCTTCGTGTGCGTTCAGATTGTAGCGCAGGTTGACTGTAGACAGTGCCCGGGTGTGGCAGTCAAACGCTAGAGGGACGGTCTTTGCTGAAACTGCCATCGAACTCCTTTGTGAGAGCTCGGTATTCACCTGCAAGCTCCGCTACTCCGTCGAATCCCGCCAAGGCATCTACCCATTCACCAGGCGTCTTGGCGAGCGGGATCGCTGCTAAATTCCTCTAAACCACAACCTCAAGGGGATTTAAAGCAGATCTGCTGCCCCACCCCCCCACCCTGACGTATCGTTCTAATGCTTCACACCGCCGTGGCGCCGTCGTTGCCGGCCTCAGTGGTGACACATACCGTCTCTGGCTATTTTCTTCCAGACTCGTTGGCGGCGCAGAAGGAGAAGGAGGTGGTAGTCATTCGGCAGAATCACCTCACACTGTATCGTGTGAAGGAGACGCCTCACTCGTACGTCGCTGCAGGGCTCTCTTCAGTGGAGCAGCTTGGGCAGGTGGCGGAGGTCTCACTACACGCACCGCCGCTGGCAGCCGCAACATGCCGCCCGTTTCGGGCCGCCTCCGACATCGTAGTCCTTCTCTTTGATGACTTTCATGTTTCCTTCCTGCAGTACAGCCCGGTTACACTGCAGTTCAACACGGTGGCCCTTGTCCAGTTGGATGACCGCCAGCTGAGCCTCGACCGATGCCCGCTCAGCGCGATGCTGCGGGTGGACGAGACGGGCACCTACGTTGCCGTGCTGGCCAAGCGGAGCGACCTCTTCTTCTTCCCTGTGATGGAAATGATGGACCAGCAGGCAATGGCACAGGCACAGGCACAGGCGGCGAATGCCGCCGCACATACAGAGCCCAAGCCCGCTGCCTTCGCGGGGAGCGAGGAGACGGCTGTGACAACACCCCCTGGTACGACGGCGGCCGCCGCTCAAAAGCCCACCGTGGCGCTCAATGCGTGGGGAGATGAGGACGATGAAGACAACGACAAAGCACCGCACCCGCGCACGCCTCTGGAGGCGCCGAATAAAGAGCAGTCAGCTCCTTCGAAACCGATGACAAGTGATGAGAGCAACGTGGCGCCTGGAACAGCATCGTCGGAGAAAGTACGACAGGCTGGGGGCACCTCGCTGCTGCTGCGCATCGGCAGCGTGACGCACTGGTGCCTGCAAGAGGTAAAGGGTGCGCTGCGCAACATCCGCGATGTTCAGTTCGTCGCGTCAGCCGGTGAGCCTCTGCTGGCGTTTCTGTTTGAGAAGCAGCCGACGTGGGCGGGCCGAGTGAAGCTGCTGGAGTGGCGCAGCAAGACAGTTGAGTCGCACATGCTAACATGCTCTATCGAGTGGATGAAAGTAACACTGGCGAACACCGCGGCGCCGCATATGCTCTCTCTCAGCGAGGTGGATGGGCTGCCGTACGATGCGACGAGCATGACCCCGCTTCCAGCTTTCCAGGATGTGCCGTCTGCCGTGTTGTGCGTGAGTCGCAACATGATGGTGCACGTGAGCACAAAAAGCGGCTACGGCGTGTACGTGAACGCTATGGGTGAAGAGCAGGCGCGCAGTTTGAAATCCTCAGCCGTGAGTTGTGAGGCGCTGCAGTGGCGTAACGCCTCACAGGCAACGTCTACGGACCTCGTGAAGGTGAACCTCAACTTCGCGAACGCCACGTCCGTGCTTCTCTCGCAGCCGACGACGCCGGGGAAAGCGCTGGCGGTATCGACTGCTGCTGCATCTGCATCTGTAGGCAATCACAGTCAGCACCTGCTTGTTATAACAGAGGAGGAGGGGACTGTCGTGGAGGTGCACCTACAGAGCCACGGCTACTCCGTTGGGAGCATCAGTGCAGAAATCGTCATGACTGGCTGCTTCTGCTCCTCGTACGCTGCCATCGACGCCACACGGTACTTTCTCGGTGCCTTGAACGGCGACTCTCGTTTGATTGCCCACACCCCACGCGACCCGTGTAAGGTGCTCCAGAAATTTGTCGGTCTCGGGCCCGTGCGGGACGTCGACATTGTGGATACCACCAGCACCGCCGCCCCCCTGGGGGGAGAGGATGATCTACACGATTCGTCTGTCGAGACCTCCCCGTACGCAGACCTGTTTCGCACCGTGGAGCTCGAGGCAGAGCCGACCATGACACCGTCGCAGCGAAAGGCGGTAATGGATATTGCTCTGTGTTCCGGTAGTGGCTCGGCAGGAAGTCTCTCAATCTTGCGACGATCGATCCGCAGCCGCGTGGTGCGGCAGGAAGAGCTGAACGCCATCTCCGTTTTCTTTTTGGAACCCGCCAACCCCGATGCCCGCAAGCGACAGCGAGACGTCGTGGACGAAGGCGAGAGAGGGGATGCACCTTCAGCGTCGCTGGTCGGTGCTGGCGCTGTGCTGCACTCGCACCTCCTCATCAGCGGCACGAACTTTTCCATTCTCTTTGCGGTGCGCAGCGACTCGGTACAGCAGGTGCGTGGGGCTGCTCTCAGCGTGGCTGCTCGCACCGTTTACGCTGTGCATGTCGACTGGATGCCAGGCCTGCTGCAAGTGACGGAGACGGAACTGCGACTTCTCTCTGGCGATGGCAAGCGTCGACTGGCCAGTACGGAATTCCGGACGCTGCCGGCAATTCAGCAAGCCAGCAGCCAGGGTGCCGCGGCAAACCTGGCTGTCTCTGCCTTGTTGGTCGCTGAAATGCGCTGCGTCCTTGTCCGCTTCACAGATGGGCAACTGCTGTCCTTTGGCCTGGAGGATGCCAAGGCGATGTCAACGGCGGCTCTTCTCCTCGAGAAGGTAACGGCCGTCGCATGGTGGAAATCGGCAGCGCAAGACCCGCGGCAACGCCAGCACACGCTGGTGGTAGTGCAGAGCATGGACCTCATTTTTTACACGCTGCAGTCACCGCAAGCAGTGCAGCGGGCGTCGAGCTTCCCCAATTTTGCTCTCATTCCACCTTTTGCGACGGAAGGGGTTGAGACGCCAGTGGTGAAGCTGCGCGAGCGGCTGAATGCAGAGCCGCTGCCGACTGTCACGCACCTCTCCGTTTTCGATCAGCACGAGAATGCCGCTGTGTCAGCTGCGCCGACGGAGGCGACTCTCGTGATGATTCTGTCAACCGGGGAGTTAGTGACGTACCGGGTTGTCCCTGCTGATGCCAGCGCACCCAGGAGATGCGTGAAGCTGGTTTATCACATCCTTGATGTGGCCCCGGAGGTAGATGTGGTGGAGTCTATCGAGGTTCGCAAGAAGCGTTTACAGGAAGAGCGAGCACACTTGGCGAGTGTCACGCAACAGATGCGCCGGTGTAGCGAGCGTCTGGTGCCATTTTGTGCCCTCCAGGGCCGGCACAAGGGCATCTACGTTTGCGGTCAGACGCCGGTGTTTCTCGTCTATCATTATGCCACGAATCAGCTTGTCTGTACCCGGCATCACGCGACAAGCGCAGTGCGCGGCTTCGCGCCGTTCCACTCGCGGCATGTGCACGGCGGTTTTGTCTACTGCGGCGAGGGTTTTGTGCATTTCGCCACCATGCAGCCCTTCGGCGAGCTGCTTGGCAGCAGCGGGTGGTGGCTGGAGCGGGTGCGCTTGGGGTGCACTCCCCACCAGGTCATCTACTCCCCTGCAGCGCATGGGTGCTTTGTCGTGGTGTCTCGACCGCAACCGTTTTCCCCGAAGAGGGCCCCTTTCGATGTGCAGCTGCGGATGGTCGAGGACGAGGAGGGCAATCGTGTGCCGCATGTGGTAGAACCAGTGTCGCTGCCGCCCCTGTCCGCCACTTCCGGCTCACCTGTACCAACGAACGGGCGCTATGAGGTGCAGCTCTTTTCCACGTTGGACTGGCAGCGCGTGGATTGCCTTGCACTGGATGTGAATGAAAAAGTGCTCTCCGCGACACTGATGCAGGTGTCTCGTGACACCACCATGGACGTGGCATACCGGTCCGCCACGGCGCCGGTGTGCGCACTAGCAACGGCGTACCCGCTTGGCGAAGATGTCACCACCCGCGGGCGCGTCCTGCTGCTGGCGACGTCACAGCAGGGTGGTCAAGGGATGCAGAAGCTGCGCATCTTGCACGAGGAGCCAATGAAGGGACCCGTCACTGCCATCACAAGGATAGACGAGGATTGCATCGCGGTTGCCGTGGGCGGCACCGTACGCGTCTATCGCTACGATGCGAGCAAGGGCGTCATGGAGACCACAGCAATCTTGTACGCCGGGGCTTACGTAACGTGTTTGCAAGCACTTCGTGATTACCTCGTCATCGGGGACTTGTTTCACTCCGTCCTCTTCGCCCGCTACAGCGAAGAAATTCACACCATCACGATCCTTGGACGGGACACGAATGCCATTTCGGTCGTTTCGAGTGACATGCTGTATCACGACACGCGCTTCGGCCTCCTTGTTGCCGACGACGCACGCAATCTCATGTGTATGAGCTACAAGCCCCGCCTTCTGGAGGAGCCTGGCAAGCCGCCCAAGGTACTAGAGTCGCTGCTGAGCGTCACGGGCGAGTACCGACTGGCGGGCGGCGTGCTACTGAAGATGATGCGCCTGCGTGCCTCCGCGGCGCGGTCCAGCAGCGTCGCCATCTACGTTACTAACATGGGTGAGATTGGCTACCTGGTACCGCTTGGGGACCAGACGAGTCGAACTGGGCAGTGGGTAGTGCGTCGCTTGCAGAGCGAGGTGGCCCACGCTGGAGGCCTGCCGCCGCGCATGTTTCTCGGCTTTCCACAGGACGACCCGCTGCGCTCCCTCAAGGGCGACGAGTGGATGCTGCACTTCCCCCTGCTGGAGCAGCTGTATCGCCAAGACCTGCGCACGCGCAAACTAATTGCCTCTGCGGCCCAAACGCAGCTCGAGCGTGTCATGAATGTGGGTGCCACCGTCTCGGCGGAGCTTGGGCACATTTGAGAAAGGAAAAAGAGACCAAAGAGAAGAAAGCCGCGGTGTGAGGCGGGGGTGGTTGTATGCGTGTGGAAGGGTGAAAGGGGAAAGGGCTCTATGGCTGAGAACAGGTGTGCGTATGTGAATGAAGGACGCGCGCATGGTTGTAGGGAAGTGTGTGTGGGCGTGGGTGTAATATGGGGCCTCCGACCTTCTCTTCTTGTTAAGCGTCACCAAATATCTGTGTCAGGAAGATCGGCGGTGGTGTTGCTCCCCAGGCACGAATGACAATGGAGAAGTACGTCTGGTAATAACAGTCACCACTGCCAGCAGAGCAGAAGGAGAACGGCACACCTGTGCGCGGTGGGGCATTCCCTTGTTGAAGTGCTCAGCCTTCCGAGAATGTCGAGGCCCCTACCGTTGGTGTTCACTTGAAACCCAGCGATTAACTGCATTGTCGTCGACTGTGTGGCACTGGGCGCTACTCCTGCACCCCACTTGCCATGGAGAAAAAACACTCATCTTCTCTTCGTTCGATCACGCGCCTGTGAGCCAGCACGCTCTCGCTCTCGCTCTCTCTCTCCCTCCCTCCCTCCCTTTCTCTGCACACTTGTCCCTGCATGCGTATTGCTCGGTATCGATTCACTGCTGAGGAAAAACGTAGGAAGCGCCTCCATTCCCCCCCCTTCCCCCTCTCTCTCCTGCCTTTCCTCTCTACTCCACTGAAGACACGCGAATTGCAGGGAAGGAGGTTGAGTTTTGCCGCACATTCTGTGGCGCACTAAGCACATTTGGTGATCTCTCTACCATAACTGACGTGCCATCACCCGACAGACAATGCAACGCTACAGCCGTGTGTGGAAAAGCGCTGCTGAAGCCGCTTTCCGGCCACACTTACACCGAGAAGATTGCCGCATATGCGCTGCCGCAACGTCAGCGCAGAAGGACACAAAACATGTCGACTCTGTAACCTTGAGCTGCGCCATTGACCTCGGGGACGGCGCTGCGTCAGCGGCTTCTGGCTCCTGCACGTCAAGCCACCAAGATGCCTCTTCCTTTCTCGGCAACGTGACTTCGTCGGTGTTTGAGCTACGGCGCGCTGCGCTCTTAGAATGGCAGCAGCGATTTTTGGAGCCGGAGCGGAAAGAGGGCGTGTCTGGCGTGGAGAGTCTCTTTCGGGGGGAAAGGCCAGAGGTTCTCAACAACAGCGCCGACTTCGACGCTGTATACGAGGCCTACTTGCGTTGTGACGATGTCACAGTGCAAGAAGCCCTCTTCTCTCGTCTGGTGGATTGGGTAGACGCTCAATGCAGCCAGCCTGTGGAGCAATCTAGTGTGACGCCGACGCCGACCCCCGCTGCGGTGACCACCTCGACTGCTGCGGTGGAGGAGCAGCAGTGGGGCGGTGTTCGCATCCCGCAGTGCTTAGTGGCCCCTCGTGTGGACGCAACCCTAGCGCCGATGGCGCCAAAAGTGACTGCACCTCTCATTGGCGTAGAGACCGGCAATGTGCACGCTGCGAATGACTTCGAGACGTACGTGCGGCGGCGTTTCTCGGAGCATCTCCCGTCCATCACCAAGCAACTGAACTTTCAAGAAGCACTGCTGGCGGTGCAGACGGTGCTGAATTCGCAAAACATTCGCTTCTTCCTCGCCTGTGGCACAGCGCTGGGTGCGCGGCGTGACGGTTGCTTCATCCCTTATGACGAGGACATCGACCTTGGCATCCTCTACACCGATATCGTGGCGCCCCTAGCAAATGGCGATGCTCTGCCGATGCCCGACTTCTCTTCCCACTCTGCCGCCCAACCTGGGTTGAGCTGCGCGCAGCTGCGGGTGTATCGACTCCTTCACGCGCTGTCATTAACGCGCGCATTCGTTGTCTTTGACATTTGCGGCGCCGTTGAAAAGGGGCTGGAGCTGCGCATTTTGCACATGGCCACCAGCACTCGCATTGACATCAATCTCTACTATCCACCTCTGTGCACCACTACCTGCAGCGGAAACGATGATGCCAGCGATGACTCGCTAGTGCGGGAACTGGGGCCCTTTGTGTGGGCCTCCTCGTTTTACGAGGCAGCTGACGCGCGCAAGCACCACATGTATCGCTATCGCCACAAACCCTTCGCCACAGAGCTGGAGGAGCTTTCATTTTGTGCCAAGACAACATCCTTGGGCAGTGGGTTCTTGGTGCCCCCAGAGCGCTATCTCGTCGAGAACTACGGTGAGGATTGGCGGACACCGAAGCAGTACTCGTACACGGAGGGCCTTGCAGGCGAGTTCAAGAACATCCTGAAGGAATAGTCTCGCCCGGTGAATGTTGTGCCGCGGTACACCACCTTCTGTACTCACTTCCTTAGACGAAGTGTGGCTCTTGTGGTGGGTGCGTGTTGATGTGCCTCTTGCAGAGTGAGTTGACGCTGGCGTTTTTCTTTGGTTTGCGCCATCGAGTGCCCGATTTCTCAGACGATTGTTACAGCCCTCCGCCCTGTGTTCTTCCTTTTCTTCGCTGCTTCCCGCCTCGACGCATCCACAATGCAGTGGTGCGGAGTGAAAAATCAAACAAAGCGAACAACAATACCACTATACAGGCGCCGAGACAAACACTCCTCGGTGTGTGCGTTCTTGCCTGTGTGTTTCTGTGTAGGAGGGAGGGAGGGATGAGGGAGGCTGGTCCAGCAAAGTGTGGGCGCAGAAAACCCAAACATTTGGCATGTGCTTGCGGGCTCTTGTGCTGAGTTGTCATACACACCCCAGCTGTCCTCTCCATGTGCTAGGCATCAACCCTGGCGGTGCGTTTTTTTTTTTTTCATTCACCTGTGTTCTCCAGCGTACTCCTTTCTCTTCTCTGCCTCGTTTCACTTGAATTTGGGTGGTGTAACCCCTCTTCCTGCTCACACACACACACACACACACACACACACACAAAACACGTGCGCGAACGCGGACCTACTTACCGATGCGTGGCGACTTGTTCCTCACCACCTTCCTACAGCAGCGTGCTGCCTTCACAATTTTTTGTGTGTTGTTGATTTTCCCTTCGCGTGAGTGCGCTCGTGTGCCCGTGGAAGTTGCACACGCACATCAGTTGATCCCCTTCTCCTCCCTTTTTTTTTCTTCGACTAGGGCGCCGGTCTGCTGCTCTCCGTAAGCCGCGTACACCCCGGCAACCGCTGAGCAGAGATTTTTACGCCGCGGAGAGAACAAACACGCGTGCATGTGCATGTGTGCAAAAGTGACGCAGTTGCTTACCATCGATAGCGAAGAAGGGGGACGCAGGCGGCAAAAGAGAGAGAGAGTGAGCGAGGCAGGAAAGGCTGAACACAAGCATAGAGATACACCTGTTTCACAAGAAAATCTCGCCGGTGTGTAGAGTAGCAAGACAGCCGAGTCGCGCTGCTTCAAACGCGCAGCGACATACTCTTCACGAAACACTCCAACAGGCAAGACACACCAACCGAAGAAGCACGAAGGGTATAGGCGCAGCATATTTTTGCCCCTTCGTGGCGGGCGCAACGAGTTGCGCAACCCTCGCATCTCCTCAAAGGTTGTTTGTGTTTATTATTCTGTCATTTGGTCACCTCTCTCGTCTTGTGTTTTCGCCTCTCTCTTGTTATCGACTGCGACTACCACGAACTGAAATACAAGGGAGCTGCGGCGCGCACGTGTGCTCATTTTTCTCCTTTTGGTCATTTTTCTACCTTTATCTCCTGGCTCTCCTCCTATCCTCGCCCTCATCATCCCCACGCACTTAACCATCCTTCGGTGCGTCTACGCCGAGCGCGCCACTTGGGTCACACCTCTGTAATACGTAATAAGCTCGGTCCCTTAGTCGCGTCTCCCTCCCTCTCTCTGTCGTTTGTCGTGACAATCAAAGGGTGGATTTATTGGCCAACGCGTGGTCCTGACCTTACCCGCTTGTGCATGCGTGTTGGACATACACACGGCACGTGTAGGGCTCTCGTGGGCTGGGTACTGTCGGGGTGGGTGAAGAAGTGCGTCTTTGCAGGTGGTTGACCTCACCCGTGCCTCAACAGAGTTTCGTTAAAAGGGATTGAATAGAAGTGCAAGCAAGCGCTAATCGAGAGATCTCTCGCCGCTGTCAGACATCGGCGTATTGCGCGCACGCAAGGCACAGGAAACGAGAAGGCAAGTGGAAACGCGGGCGCAACACCACTCATCATTGCCACTGCTCCCCCTCCCCTCCCCTCTCCCTCCCTCCCTCCCTCCCTCCCTCCCCCCTCTCCGGCATTCTTTGCACAACAACCTCTGTTGTTCTTTGTATTGTTCTTCTCAACGGCGTGCCAACCCGCATCGTCTCGCTACGCCGCAGAGCCGCAGCGTTTTTGTTTGCTCCCCGACTTGTCAGGAGCTGGAAGCAGAATTCTCTTTAACTCCTTTCTTTCTCTCTCTCTTTGTTTGATTGTTTGTTTCGTTGCCTCTGGGTGACTGTGCCTGTATACGCGCGTGCGTATGTGCTGGAATCGTTGGGCGGGAACTTGACATGTTCATTTGTGCTCACCGCACGCACCCAAATCAACCCTCGCCCACCAGCTCAGCTTCACCCTCCGCAACTCTATCTGTGTCACGTGGCACACTAACGCAGTACAGCGTCCTGGGTCCCCCGACGAAGGTCGCAGGTAAAACATTTTTGGATCCGCACGCACACAAGTACACAGAAACTGCCTTTGCGGCTTTGAGGCCTCCTTCTCTTTGATCACTACGGCGTTCCCGTGACCTCCCTTTCTTTGGCTCTCTGTGCTGCGTCTGTGTGTTTTTCTCCTTGTCCCTCTCACCTCACCTCCCATCATCACCAACCACCTCGCGTGCTATCCGTGTCTCGTTGTTTTGTGGTTGCTTGTTCGAGTCTCGCTCTTCCAGTATTTCATTCTCTTTTCATTCTCGTCTTGCTGTTCCCCTGTATTCGCTGCTTTGAGAACGCTAGGATGAGTCTCAACCCCAACGCCCCGTCGTTTGACCCGACGGCGAAGCCCTTCATCCCGTCCTTTCTCCGCAACGAGCCAGAGCTGTACGTGCCACATGTGTATCACCCCGCCCCGCAGTTTAACCCGCAGCTGCGAAGTCTCGCCGGGGCTGGTCCCGTCAGCAACGACGATGTTCCCCTTCTATCTGGCTTTAAGCGGAGTAGCAAGCTGGTGACCACCACGTCGGCACCGCCGGCCGACAGCTACGAGACACCAAGCAGCATCACTGCGGCGGGCGGCAAAACGTCCCCGGCCGGGTTGCCTGGTCAGGCGACGGGGGGCCGCGGGGGGTCATCGCTAATGTGGAGGTCTCCGTCGTCGATGAAGGGAGAAGCAGAGTCCTTTCCTACTCGACCCATGATGAACGCTAGTTCTGTTGTGCCTTCATCTGCCTCGGTAGTCGCTGGCGGGGTACAGAATGGTAGCCGTTTGAACGCAACTGCGAACGCCTCCGGCTCAATGAGGGCCGAAGAGTCCTCGGAGAGGCTTGACGACGATCAGCCGCCAATTCTCGGCTGGTCGTCTTCTTCCATGCGCCGTCCGCCATTGACGAGCCCATCGGGGCCCCCGCTCTCCATGCAACAGCATCAGCAGCACAGTGGTGCTCGATACACTACGCCGCAGCAGTCAGTGGTGTCGCAGTCACCTGCCTCCGCATTACCACGCTCACAGGACCGCACTGGACAGTCCCTGAGCGGCACCCCATTTTTTGCATCGTATGGTGCCTACTCTCCATCCGTCCCCGGCGGGAGCGCGCCGCCAATGCAGTCGCACTCGCCGGCCCAAGGAGCACCTCCCTCGCAGCGCCCATCTCTGCAACATCAGCAGCAAACACCGCAGTATTCACACCAACACCAGCAACCATCGTTTCCACCAAAGGCTGCACCCGTGCTGCCCCGGAGTGCGCAGGAGCGTCAAGCTGCTGCTGCTGCGGCGGCGGCGGCGGCCACGGCTAACGAAGGGGGTGGTGGGGTATCCCCCAACACTCAAAGCACCAACGAGGCGGGCAACACAGCACTTATCCGCTTCACCCCCCAGGACCAGCGTGGTCCATCGCCGCCTACGTTGCCTGAACCGCACTCCGAGTTTGTGTCTCAGCAGCAGCAGCAGCACCAGGAGCAAACTGTTTCGGACTCGACTACTCCCATTCCACGCCAAACGGCAAGCAGACCTCCCGTATCGGCGCCGGTACCGCCACGAATTTCCTCTGCCCCGATGGCACGTGCCGTCCGCATCGGTGCGGCGGGAAGCAGCGCAGCGTATTCTGCCGCAGTCGCAGCCGGCACAACAGCACCGTATCCAGTGCACACCCGAGGCGTGGTACTGTCGAATCATATGGGCACCGAATCGCCGCTACCGCGTGCACCGCCGAGTGCGACAGCAAGCCACATTGTGAGCACCCTTCCAGGCACTGTGACGCCCAGCGGCAGTCCCGCACCAACGGCTGCACTCCAGGTGCACGTGTCGTCTGCGCCGCAGCCTGTGAGTACACCAAAACTTCTGAGCGGACTACCCACCGCGACCGCGCCAGCGCTGCGCCATGGCCCAGTCTCTAGAGTAGCAGCGCTCGGCGGGTGGCGACCACCGCAGTTTGGTCGTAAGGCCGCCCCGACAAACAGCGACCCGCTCATCGTCATGGTCTTTGGCTGCCGTGGGTCCGGGAAGACGACGCAGGCGGAGAACATTGCTGAGCGCTATCACCTGCTGCATCTCTCCTCTGGGGATATGTACAAGGAAGGCAAGCAGCCCTTTGCAGAGGTGGAGCGGGCTGTGAAGGAGAACTTTGGCCCTGAGGCAAAGAACCGCTCCTACAACGGCCTCGTGCTCGACCGCTTCGTCGCGACAGGGGAGATGGACGCATACTATTTGCAAGCCGCCCTCAACGCGCGCCAGCTGCCGGTCCCTATTGTCTTCTGGCTGCAAGTGGACCCCAAGGAAGGCTTGCGACGTGCCCAATCCCGCGGCGATCAGAAGGCTGGAGCCGACCACTGGCGCTACGTGGAGCAGCGGGCCCAGGCGGAAATAGCAGATCATGTTTACAAGAAGATTGGTGTTCTGCACATCATTGACTGCAACATGCTCGAAGCACGTCGGGTCGGGGACCGTATTTACAGCATCATTGATGGCCTTTTCCCGAAGCGCAACCGCAGCATTCGTCTCCCACTTGCCACGCCGATCGCTGGCTACGAGAAATTCCATTTGCTAGACGACTACAGCGACTTCCAGCAGCTTTCCAAGGAGGTTCACGCAGCGATTGGCAACACGTCTGGCCGCACCGATAGCGCCCCACTCTCTAGCATTGGGGGCTACATCGACGCCAGCTCGTTTGCAAACCGACAAGAATGCAAGCGTATGTCTTCCATGTACGTTACCTTGAAGGTGGATGGAGAGCGCTTTCTGATTGTCAAACACTCGCACTTCGGCGTACTGGGCTTCCCGTTTGTTTTCACTAGCTGCTACGACTTCAACGTTCTCTTCGATCCGCTGAAGTTCCCGAACGCGCTCGAAATGGTCGGTGACAGGCAGGAAGAGGCGAGCGGGATTGAGTGGATGCTCGACGCGGAGATGACTAACAGCAACATCGAGCCGAACCAGCCCCAGCCGCTGCTACACATCATTGATTACGTCTACTTTGGCGGCAAGCAGGCCAAGCGCACACCATTCTTCGAGCGCTACGAGCTCTTGCGCGAGTGGTTCCGGTTGATGGTGCAGAATAGCGGCGAGGCTGGTGCCTGCGCGCCTGTAATGCTGAAACAGTACGTTCCTATCAATGATCTGCCGAAGCTGCTCCCCTGCTTCGAGGATGCGCCGTTTGCGGTGGATGGTATTGTCTTCCAGGGCAACACCATTTACAAGTTTGGGCTGGATAAGTTCCTCTTGAAGTGGAAGCCGCTGCAGCTGTGCACGGCAGACTTTAGGCTCATGAACGGAGAGAAGACGGAAGACGGCGTCACCGTTTTCGACCTCTTCACGACGGAGAATGAGCAGGAGGTCGTCTTTCCCGGGGCCGTGGGCGTCTTCACAGAGATGCAGATGCACGCCTACCAGCTTCGGAACAGCGTGATCGTTGAGCTTGAGCTGGCCGATGTAGTAGAAAGAGCAGGTCCCAACGGGCAGTCAGCGACGCAGTGGGTGTTCCACCGTCTGCGCGTTGACAAGCCGCGCCCCAATAAGACTTCTGTGGTCGAAAGCATCGTTAGACTGAAGCACCTCACATATCAGGAGCTGCTAGATCACTGTAAGGTGCTTCGCTTCACTGGACCCAACGCCACCTCGTTGTAGGGGCGTGTAGAGCAGCCAAACCGAGCGAGCAAATGAGGGAAAGGGGGGACGGTTCTGGCGTACTCCACGGCTCTGTCGATGCTTCTGTTGCGCCTCCCGCGTGAACAGTTTATCCCCTTTTTTAGCGAAGATCGAGTGGACTGAGACCCACTTCAATACGGGCGTTTTGAAGAGAGCAACTTACGCGCATGAGGTGTCTCTTGCACGGTGATGCAAATAGCACTCTTCCATGGTCGCTAGGCTTACTAAAGCGCGCATATTCGCTCTCGTGGCTGATGTGTTGTGGACGGCCTCTGTGCATGTGTGTGTGTGTGTGTGTGTGTCTGTGTCTCTGTGTCTATGTGCTGCTCATCACCGGCTTCTTGAAGCGCCCACACATTCTTTTCATGGATGGGTTTGGAGCAGCTCTTCCTTGTTGTGTTGCTCCTTCCATTCCTCCTGCCTTTCTCGCTTTGGTTCGTTTGTTGGATGCAGGGCTGTTTCTGGATGTGCAGTGGACGCCATCTTTCCTCTTTGCTTTTCTTCTCTTTTCCTGTGTGTGTATGGGGAGGGGGGGGGGGGGGCGGCGGCGTTGTACCGGTGGTGATTCGCCGCTGGTTGTTCGCTGCCGTGGCCCCCTTTCTGGATGGGGAGTGTTGTGCCTGACCTTTGCTCGTTATTTAGCTCGTCTGTTAGTCTTGTAGTGTCCCATGGTTTCGAAGGGGCTGTAGTAGTCTCGGCGCTGTAGCATGTGGTGGTGGGCGGTGGCTCTTCCATCCAGACTTGAATGATGATGATTTTTCTTTTGCGGTTTTCTAGCTAGGGGATCTCGTGGGTATGCGTATTCGGTTGGCGTGCCACGCATTCTGACTGTCGTATTGAGCATCACACCATTGTGGGTAGGCCTCTCTCGTGTCGCCCTCTGCGTGTCGCCCTCTGCTTGTCGTGAAGACGCGGTTACGTGTGTCTCGAGGTTGGAAGTTTTGTCCTCTACTCGTTGGACTGTTGCCCCCGCGGACGTGTATGCGCCAGTGTGTAGGGGAAGAAGGAGCGAGGCGAGAACGACAATCAAGTTTTATCTGAAAAAAAATAAAAAGAAGAAGTGTGAAGGCACAGAAGGTGGCGAGCTGTTTTGAGTACTGAAATAGTGAAATACGCGTGAATGGCGGGAGGGAAAGGGATTCAGAACTAAAATAGAGTGAAGATTGTCACGTGGGGCTGTTAATAAGTCTGCAGGCACTTTCATGACCCTCCCCCCACCTCCCATCCTCGGAGTCTCTAATTTCTTCAGTAGCCTCTTCTGATGCATCCGCAGTGAACAAGGAGAGCGAGCGATATACGCATGTGGTGTGTGTGTGTGTGCGCATCTGTGTCTATGCACCACATGTGGAGTCCTCTTGACACCCTCGCTCTCTTCTGAGTTCGCGATGTCTCTCTCTCTCTCCCTATATTTAATATTCACTGTCGCCTCTAGCCTAACAAAACAACGAAAAAAATAACACATCAAAATTGACCCGACGACTCCACCTACTTAGAGAAGAATGTGCTTGACTTGAGGAGTATATCCAGTGGCGACCTCGAGAGACCGTGTGACCCTCCCTTTTCTTCTATCATTCCTGTAGCTGCGCCGCTGCAAGGGACGCAAAGTAGTGCACTGTGCGCCAGAGAAAGAAAAAGAAAAAAACAGGTGTTGCCAAGGTAGACATCACACTACGGTAGCTCGCACCTAGTACGCCTGCGCAGGCTGGGCTGATAGGTTTCATGAGCCAAACGAGCCCAGAGGGTATTATTCCGTGTGTGGTAACCCGCAGGAGGACGAAAAACACATCAGTACACCTTTGCCAGCCATTTATGCGCGATGCTTTACCTTCTCTCTACCTCCTCTGTTTCACTACCTCTTTATGTGGTGTCTGCCGTATCTTGGCCGTTTGGGACGTACACTACACCTCCCACGTGCTCCCCCTCCCCTATTGCTCTTCCCTACCCACCCCCCTCTCCTGTGCGCCCCCCCCCCCCCAAAAAAAAACACGTCAACAACAACAACAGCTTTTCTTTTGTTGTTGTTGTTGTTCCAAAGTGCTCCCGCCGCGAAGCGAAACGAGAGAGAAGGAAAGGGGAAACATACGAAGAGCAACTTGCGCAAAAAAAAAAAACAAGCACTCACAAAACGCAGCCGTGCGTCACGCTCTGCTCCTCTCGCCCTTCCTTACGCGAGGGACAAAAAAAAAGAAAACCGTTCGTCCATTCCTCCCAAGGAGTTCCTGCTGACATCACAAAGTGGCAAGTGGGTGCGTTTCAAGAGTGGGGCTCCCTTTCTCCCTCCTTTCTGGTCTCTCTGTGGGAGTGTTCGGCTTGTTGTCCCTCTTGCAAGCGTTCTTTTCGGCCACGTAGGCCCGCTGAAGCGACACAGAGACACGCACACCTACGCAGGAGTAGAAAAGTGACGACTGCCGTAGGCAGTGGATACTCGACATTCTCTATTTGTTGCTCTGATCTCGGGTCTCCGTCTCCCTCTCTCGCTCTCTCTCTCTCTCTCTTGGAATCCTTTCTGGTTTCCTCTTTGTCAGTGCTGTGGTGTGAATCACGCGGGCTCTGTGGTTGAGTTTGTACTGCTACATCAGGTGGTTTTTTTTTTTTGCGTGTGTGTGTGTGTGTGAATCCGAAGATTTTTCGTCTTCTGCTTTGCTTTGGTTGTGCTTGTTTGCGCGTTTTGCATACTCCCCGTCTTTGATTGCCGTTGTGGTTCTCTTTCGTTTTCGTTTTTTGTTTTTCTCTGAGCCTGGAAGGGAAAGAGAAGCCGTGCACTGTCTCGTCAGTTTCATCACACAGCGCTGGGCTTCACTGTAGATTTCGCTCTCTCTCTTCTTCTTCCCCCCTTGCCGATTTATCTGCCATTCATAGATCGACTGCACTGACAGTGGTGTGATCCGGGGCTCGTGTGTGTGTGTAATCGCCTGTGAGCACGGGCCTTTTTCTACTGGTGCTGTAACGCCCCCCCCCCACACACCCACACACTTACGGGAGAATCGAACAACCAAAAGAGAAACTCGTGTGTTTCTTGTCTACTTATCCCCTTACCGTTCCATACGCCCCTCTTTCTTTCTCTTTCCCCCCCCCTTATCACGTCTGTCTGGCTCTGAACACTGTGCCTTTGCGGTTGGTGCTCTTCTTGAAAGGGTGTGTGGGTGTGTCTGTCTGTCTGCTTGCTTGCGGCACTGTTCTTTCCTCCTCCCCCTCTTCTTTTTTTGGGGGGATTCACCCTTTGGACGCTCTCTTTCTCGAGCATATTGAGGTTTGGGGGCCTGTGTGGGTGTTGTGGGCACTTTGGTGTGTCTCATTTTCTGTTTGTTTTCCCAAGCGCTAGCGGCACTCTCCCCTACCCACGGTTCTTCAGCGACCTTTGTGATCTTGTCACTCTCTTCGCCTTACCGTAGCACCGCCTTTCCTCCCTCCCTCTTCCGCTTGCCCATCAGCCATCAGGGGGGAGGGAGTGTTCAGAAACGCTCGTGGCTCTTACAGGCATAGCCAAGCACTCCAACAACGGATAGACGCCCCAGAACGAGCGCCGCGCACATTTGATAACCGCACGCCTGTTTGCCTCTTCCCCCCCCCCTCCACATCAGCGGCCATGTCGAACCTTAACCCTAACGCGCCATCGTTCCCGGTATCGAACTACCAGTCGAGCCAAGCACACAACAAACAGGGCTACAACAACAATGGTGGTGGCACAGGTGGCGGCGGCGGTGGTGGCACAATGCAAAGCGAGCGTTATGGCGGAGGGATGATGTACGATAACAGCAACTACCACCAGGGTGGCGGTGGCGGCTATGGTCAAGGTGGTGGCTACATGGGCAATAGCCCACAGCAAGGGTACCCGTCGGGCCCTCGCATGGGTCGCAACAATCGCCAACCGAACATGCCGCATAGCCAATACCAAAACCTCAATGGCATGGTGGGCGGCGGCGGTGGCGGTGGCGGCATGCTTAGCAACTACTGCGGAATGCCCGCCCCGTATCAGCAAGTAGGTGGGATGGACGTGAATGGCGGCTATGACCAGGTCTCACAGCAGCCAACGCAGCAGCAGATGCCGATGCAGCCTCGGATGCACAACATGCCGCCTAATGCGATGGCCATGAACAGCAACGCGATGAGTGGTGGCGGTCGCATGCCGTACAATAGTAGCCAACGCAGCCCGATGCCGAGCATGCACCCGAACATGAATACCCAGGGTAACATGGTACTTGGCAGCATCAGCGCTCAGCCTCCGCCACCCATGGGAACACCAACTCCAGTGCCGCGTCCGCTTTCCGTGCCGCCAATGGGGGCGCCACTGTCTTTCATAACGAAGAGCACGCCGCGCGTCGTAATGGTGGTGGGCTACAAAAAGACGGGCAAGACAAGCGTAGCGCAGGCGATTGCAAAAAGGGAGGGATTTGAGTACGTGTGCCTCAAGTCGCCGCGGCAGCAGGCGGCTGCCAATGCAGCCGGCAGTGGAAAAGAGGAGGACGTCGAGGAGGTGGAGGAAGAGGATATTAGTCCGCTGGAGCGACTGGCACCACTACGTTCGGCTCTGGGGAAAAAAGCGACGATGAAAGGCATGGTCATCGACGATGCCTTCTCTACGAACAAGTTCCAAGCCCACTATGTAGCGCACTACCTCATCAAGGCGGGTCTGCAGCTGGACGTGGTTGTGGCCCTTGTGCCAGAGCTGACGTCGCTGGTCGAGCGTGGGGTGAGCTTCACGAAGTCACACGCCAAGACGATGCACCCAGAAGCGTTCGAGTTTGCCTCGAGCCTCAACCCCGAGAGGGTCATTGTTATGGATGAGGACCTGAAGGTGGAGGAGCTGGTGGAAAAGGCGGCAGTTGACGTGTCGGCGCTGCTCCGAAAGAACGTCGCAGCGATCGAGCTGGAGCAGGAGTACTTCATCCCTGGCTGCCCTATGGTGACAGACGCGGAGCAGGTAGAGCAGATTTTAGAGGCGGAGCGTAGCGCGGTGAAGCGCCTGCTGCCGTACACATTCACGTACTCGGAGCCGAACTACGTGCTTGACTATGTGCAGTTTGTGCAGTCGGCTACGAAGCTGCAGCACTACCTCGTCACCCCGTGGATCTGGGGAGATAAACTATCGCTGATTGGCTACGGCACGAACGTCTACGTCCACCTTACATCGTACAACCTGCTGTTTCAGTTGAAGGATGTGCCAACGGCGTTGCAGGAGCTCATCAAGAAGCTCAAGAGCGAGGTGGAGGCGTCGGGCGTGGAGGATCCGGCGTCGCAGGTGTTGTTCTGTGTGGAGGCGTCCATGCTGAACGATGTCATCTACATCTCGGACATGATGATCATCGGCAAGCAGCATGGAGCGGAGATGCTGCTCCACGATCGTGTGAAGCTGCTGTCCGACTCCTTCGGCAAGCTACCGAGCAGCGGCTCTGTGCGGCTACTGGAGCACTACCCTGTGTGCGACATAAAGGCGTGCCTAGAAGCGTACAAGGACGTCAGCCGCGGTGCAATTTTTGTTAATCCTGACGGGGTCGAGTACGGTCGCTACGACGTGCGCAACTTCGTGTACCCGTCCGAAGCCAAGAAGACGGTGCGACTGCGCATTTGGGCCGGTAGCATGACCGATGGCATGTGGAGCTTTGACGGATACGTGCGCGAGTACGAGGACGAGGTGCTAGCAACAAGCCGCACGACCGGCGCGAACAACCTTCCGGTCTTGATAAGTGACTCAAACGTTGACACCCACATGATCAACGATGGCAACATCGTCGAGTGTGTCATGGAGAAGACGGCCTCCAAGGGCAAGTCGCGCGAGAAGAGTGCCGTGCTGACGTTCTGCCGCCGCTGTAAATGGGAAGTGACGCCAATCACGCAGTTCTACATGTGGGCCTTCGCTGATCCGCCGCAGTGGTCGACGGAGTCCTTCCTGGATGCCTGCTCCTCCATCGCCTCAGTGCGCCCAACTGTCTAGAAAGAGTGAGGCATAGCTCCCATCGCTTCTGCCATAAGCCTAATATACTTGGGGTCACCACTCTCTCATCACGCAAACGAAGTACTGCGCTCGCCTCCGTGTAAGAAGGTGCCGTGTGGGTGAGTGGTGCAGCACCGCTACTCTCGTCCTTTACCTAACGTGAATGAAACGTGTTCATGCGAAAAAAGGATCATGAGAACTTTCGTTGTGCTGCGCCGGGAGACGGTGGCGCCTCTCTCCCCTCCAGCGGACTCGTTTTTTTTTTTATTATTTTTGAGGGAGGGCGGGGAAGCACGCCTGTCGAGAGTCGCACGTTTGTGGGAGGGACCCATGAGAGGGCGGTGTGAGAGGTTCACCTACAGCACCTGCAAGTAGTTCTGTAGCACTGGCGGAACACACCAGGGGTGGTGCGCAAAACGCCCGCATGCTCATTGGGGGAGAGAAGTAGCAAAAGAGGAGGAGGAGGCATTCGATACCCAGTGGGACAGACAGAAAGGGCAACAGTAGCGCACGCGCGTGGGACGTTTTTTTTTTTGAATGACTACCCAACCCCCTGGGGGATGTTGACAGGCCGAAGAGCAAAGAGAGGGAGACGAAGTTGCGGCGTTACGTCCCCTCAGCTTTATCTGTGGCCTCTCACCTCGTCTTTGTCCACGAGCGATGAAGGGCGCTGTGTCTTTTGCTTTTGTGCTCGTCTCTCGGGTACTGTGGCCCGTACACTTTGGCGGAACTGACGGAAACAAGGGCGAGTCCGGTGTGTCGCAATCCCCCCTTTCCATCCCCGTTTCTGGGCCAAATTGGACGTACTCGTGTGTTTGCGGTGGCGTCAGGCTTTGCTCGTATTGTCGCGGAAAGGTAAAAGGGAAAAAAGTCAGCGTGAGGGTGCGAAGTTTTAGTGAGGTGAGTGTGTGTGTGTAAGCAGGAAAAGTGAAGAGTGGGAGTATGTATGAACTGCCTCTTTGCTTGCTGGCGCCCTTTGAGATGGCTAAGCAGCTGTGTGCGTCTCTGTTGTTGTGTGGCGCTGACATCTTGCAGCCACGTCTGCGTGAGGTGGACGCGTGCAAGTCAAGAAGTTGTCAAAAATGAAATGGCTCCAGCGACTCATGTTCGACTTCCTTTTCTTTTGATTTCGGTCCTCTCTTCGTTTTTGAGTTGGATGTTGTGCTTGTTCCTGCGGGCTTTCGCCTGGGAGAGAGAGAGGGGGGTGGGGTTAGGTGGTGTTGTTTTGCTAAAGAGATGAGGGTAGCATACCTACTGGCGGCAGCGATGAACAAGGATGGTGTGGTTAACAAAACACATACGTGTGCCTTTGAGGCGACTTGTTGACGAGGCATCGTGTGCCTGCGTCTCTCCAGTGTGTGTTCCGTTTCTCTTCCTGTGCTTTTTTCTCTGTAAGACGAGGACCAACTGCACATACACACAAAGCGCACAAACGTAACAATACATCGAAATCGGCCCTGCCGCGTGTGATCCACCCACTCCTGGATCCCACCGCTGCGGTGTGTGTGCGCGATGGAGCAGAGCGACACGATGTGCACCGCCCGCGTGGCAGGGTTGGCGGCGCTTCGGCGGAGTACATGAAGCCAGTGGAGGGGCCGACGTGGGCTCCTTGCGAACGAAAGGGGCAATGGGGAGGTGGTATGGCTGGCACTTCTGCTGTCCACCCCACCCCCCCTCTCTCCGCTAGCACCCCCTCACGTGTAATGCGCTGCTTTTTGCAGGGCGGGCGTGTGTAATTCTCGCAACGTGTGTTTCCCGCTCGTCTGCTCTTTTCCTCCTCGGCGCAGGGGCGGGGCTTGTGGGTCTGCCGCCCGCCGCCGCGTTCCCCGGCGCGGGGCCTGCCTTTCCCTCCCCCCTGCGGGAAGGGGCAGGGCCCGGGCCCGGGCCTGCGCGCCGCCCGCCTGGCCCTCAGCGCACCGCTAGACCCCGGGGTGGGGGGCCAGGAGGAAGCGACGCTGCTCGCGAAGGCGGCGCATCTGCTTCTCATGCAGCTCCGTCGCGAGCTCCTCCACACTCCGTTCCATCGTCGAGAGACAAATCGGCGATGGCAACGCCGACGGCGCTTCCATGCTGGGGAGCCGCATCGCTCGCATCTCGCCGCGTAAGTGTCGCAGCTCTCTCTGGAGCGCCTCGACCGCATCATAGGTGGCATCGACGAGGGTATTGGGATCGATGAATACGGGTGCGTTGCGCCGAACCGGGACGGCAGAGTGCTGCAGCGGTGGCGTACGTGGGGCCCGCGCTACGTACAAATAGCGCATAGGCGCCGTTCCCTCGCCACGACCTTCGAGAACATCGACAGTCCCGCTGGCCGCATCCGCGACGGGGTGTCGCGGCATCCTCGACGGCGGCTGAACTTGCGAGTGTGGTGATCTCATCGCCCTCAGAGCGGGAGGCTGCGCCAAGCGTGGCCGACGCGTTGGCGACATTTGCGCAGCAGAGTTAAGCGGTGTCACAACCGACGGAGGAAACAACGGTGGCGCAGGGGACAAGAGGCGCGGCCGAGTGTACCACGAGGGTGTTGGGACAGTTGACGAAGACGCCATCCGTGCTCCAAGGAGCGTACCATGCTCTGCACCGTGGCCGCTGCTGTAGCGTGGAGCGGCACTACCCTCAAGGACCGCGGGAAGCGACGTGCCACAGCCAGGGCGGTGTCCCAGGCATTCGGTGGCATCCGCCAACGGCGGCGAATCCACAGACACGGTAGGATCATCGCGGAAAACGCTGTACGGCTTCGCACGTGGCGGGGCTGGTATAAACCACAGCGTGTTCGCCTCGTCAACGCCGCAAGCCATACCCAGGGCAGCGGGGGTCGTCTGAGGGTCGATGCAGTGGTCACCCCAGTAAAGGTCACCCCCCTCGCCGAGGCGCTTTAGCACATTGTAGAACTTCACCGTCGGCTCGAGCTGCAGTAGACGCGGTTCATTGCCCCCGTCCGTGTACACCTCCAAAAAACACCGGCGTGCACTCGCCTCCATGACGTGACGACAGGGCAGGAGTGAGGCGAGCAAGTTTGCTTGATGTTTGTTCTCGTCTCTTTTCCAAAAGTACCTTTTTTAGCTATTTTTGTGGGTATGGTGGGGGACTTGAGTGGTAGGGCCGTGCACATGAAACAATCCAAAGAGACTAACACGTAGCGTAGCGGCGGGGGAAGGGGAGGCGGGAAGAAGATCCAGGGTATTGTAAGGGCGCGCTCAAGACGTCCGTACTTTCCTCTCTTTTGTGTGGGGGTGCAACACTGCTCAAGGATTGCCGTGAAGCCGCCAGAATTGAACGAAAAGAAGAATGAGAGGAGAATGAATCAAGGCGGAAACCGTGGTGACAGGGAGGGAGGAAGGGGGGGGGGTTGCGTGGTAATATCTGAGAAGCGCCATGTTAAAGAGAAATTGTACATGCAATGCCTTCGTGATTAGTGGGACAATGTGCGGTAAAGTGCCCGTCGCACTGCTCAAGCACAGCCTTTTGCGGCTGGCTGCGTCGGTGTACATTTAGTAGTGAAGGCCAACAGGCGACCGCTTTTACGATCATCTTCACCTGACATGTTTGAATTCCTCGTCCTTGTCACTCTCCAACCGAGACATACAGAGAATCGATGGCAAAGCAAGGGTGAAAAGGGGGGACTAAACAGACTTGGATCAACACAAGACTCCCAAACATACCCCCACACACAAACCATCATCATCGCGACAGTTGCACTCGAGACGGCAGAGTACGACACAGAAAGTCAACGCCAACAACAAATCCCACCAAAGAATAGAAAAGGCCTCATCAGTAATGCTGAGACAAAAGATCACCTTCGGCGCCAAGTGTACCTCACACATTACTGCAACACAACCACAGAAACAGAGAGGTGAACAAGACGATTGGGAAGCAGCCCCATTTTCCCCTCTTCAGTGTGTCTATCCTCTGCCATACAACATGACTCCACCTCTGCGCTACCTAACCTGCCACAGGCCCCACCGTGTTGTGCAAAGTACGCACCAGACGAGCACTCCAGCAACACACCCACCCAGTCACCTCAACAGGGTCTCTGCGCCACCCCCAACCACCACCCCTTCTCTTCCCTCCCACTCGCCCGCACCGCAGGACGCCCCACAGCCGCTTTCCTTGTGCCGGTCGCCACCTGGGGCATTCCCTCACTGGGTGGCACACTCAGGCCCCCCACAGCAGTAGGTAGCGAGGGGACGGGTGGGATGAACTCGAGTACCGTTCACGCGTCCTCCATCGCATGGAGGGCACAAGCGTGTGTTCACGGCCGCAGGTCTCGCCAACGCACCACCATCTCCAGGGCTTGACCGCTGACATCCGTAGCGATTCATCGCTCGGACCTCCCCTGCGTCGTCGCCACCTGGCCCTGCCACCGCCCAAAGTGCTTCTGCACTGGCAGGGATAGGGAAGAGAGGGGGGGGGGGAGGGCTGCTTGGCTTCCCCCTCCCCCCATCGAGCGAGTACAGGACCCTGAGATCTCACACAGAGGGGGGGGTCCCCTGCCATCGTGAGGAGGGGTGGACATGGAAAGAAAACACGTTCTTCTTATCCATTGAGAAGCAAAGCGGACGAGTGAAAGAGATGCAAAGGGAAAGGCAAGGCAAAGCGACAAGATAGCTGGAAAGAAGTGCGTGAATAATGCCCTCCTGGCGCCCTATTTTACTCATTTCGGCGAGCGACGACGGCGACAAGAGTAGCACGTGCTGAGAATACTAATAATAATGAAAGTATTGCTTATCCTCGGCGTGCTTATGATAATGGTGTTTCCGCCGTGTTCTGCTCTTCATTTTCGATATGTGCCGCCGAGGAAGCAAAACCAAATTGAACGTTTCCAAAGCTGGGGTACGACTGCACAGCCGGCGAACCTGCTTGCTGCAGGGTGTGCACCTCCTGCTTCAGGGCCTCCATGTCTACTACCACATCCGCAGATGGGCGCCTTGGCCTGTCGTCGTCGGCACTGCGGCGCACAATTATGTACGCACCCTTTGTCAGCCTGTTTGGGAATCCGGAAAACCGTGAGCTGCGAGAGAAACTGCCCACCTTCGGACCGTGGAAGCGATCACCAGCGAGGTTGATGGTGTCGCGATGCACCGCCTCTCGTACCCCGGCCGAACCGCGCTCTTTAAAGCTCCCTCCGGTGATCGAGGTGGCCATGTGGCGCACGCGTTCTTGGATAGCCTCACACGCCTTGAAAGCCTCCAGGTGCTTCTCAAACGGGCCACCGGCGGCGGACTGGAAGAGCGGCAGTGAGGACAAGCTTGTCAGTAAATCGATGCAGAGGCTCGACAGCGTCGTATCAGGGATCTGTGCAAGGTGCGTCAGTGAGCCCAGTACAGATTCGAGAGCGCCACACCGCAGCACAACAGTGTCTGCCATCACCAGGTACGTCCACAGACAATCGCGCTCGGCTGCAGCGCTGAGATTTTCGCCCACGAGCACTGCTCGCTGAAAGACGGTCAGGATGCAGCGGTGCAAGGCTCTGGCTAGCGCGTCGTGCTGCGGGAAGCGCTCGCAGCAGTTTATAAACGCGGGGAAGAAGCCACTTGTGATGAGAGTGTTGTCGGTACTGGCCAGCTGGAAGAGGGAAAATTCGACAAATAATTCGCAGACGGCAAGCCGGAGCGGACCCAGGCCATACCCCCCGTCCATAGCAGCATGGGAGCAAGCATGTCGCAAAGGACCGCTCATCGAGCGTGGCGATAACTGGGTAGATGACACAAGCGCCTCCAGCTCTGCCTCCTCCTTTGCTGTCGGGGCGAGGAGCGCCGTTACCCGTGACGCCTGTGCCTGAAGCACCGCCACCGGCGAAATGTACTGTGTGGACGTTTCGTACATGTAGTTGGTCTCAGGCAGTACCAGCGACTTGCGCACCAGGCTAATTATCGAGACGAGCACCTCCATCCCATCCGCCGCCAGCGACACCGGCGCCGCTGCAACGCCATCTGGAGACAACAGCGGCGTCCTCCCCACGTCCTCCTCGCAGCAGCTTAAGATGCACTCCACGTAGTCCGAGACAAGCGGCTCACTGAGGAGCACATCCACGATCGGCCCTGCGCTGTGGCTGTACCCGCGTTTCAGTAATTCCTTGAAGAAGTAAAAGTAGTGGTACATCCCGGGATCGCGGATGGCGGTGAGGAGATGGGCGCAGAACGTTGTTGGGAAGTTGAGTCGAATCCATTGCGACGTGAAGAGCGCCGTCCTGGTCGTCGGCTTCACCATCCACACCGCGGACAGCGCTGAGCCAAAGAGTGCTATGAGGGTCTCGGCAACAATGCAGTTGCTCGAAAGGTTTTTTACTATTCCCTTAATGGCCGAATGCGTGAGGGTGTCGGCGATGGTCTGCGTGGTCATCTCGAAGTCATTATCGAAGGCTTCTAGCAGGAGACGCTGCACGGCAAACGTCCGCTGTACCTCCAGAATGTTCTCCGCACTCAGCGCTTTAATGCAGGCTGCCACGACAGCATCGATTTCGGACTGTACTTGTGAGTGGGAAATACAGAAGGAGAGTAGCTCTGTCAGGTTCGCGAGGCACCGCCGCTCCTGCGCCTCTTCCCTGTCGCCGATGGCGGCGGACGCTGACGCTGGTGCATTCTTGATACCTGCACTGCCATCATACGCCTGGCTAGCACCAGGAGCGTGACACGGACCGTTGGCAGGGTTCCCATTGGATGGGTATTGTTTCTCTACGACAGTCGGCGGTGCCTGGTCCTCCGCTGGTGTAGGCGAGGACGTTGGAAAAACCCCTTGCAGCGGTTCTTTTGAACTCACGAAGCCATTCTCCATCCGCGCCTCTCCGTGAAGCAGAGCGAACAGCGTGTCTGCATGCCGTACAATGTATTGAAGAACAACATGCACATCACTTGGAAGGCTGTCAGGACTTCCGTTCCCATCCTTGTCGGAGCCGTCCGCTACGCGCCGAGCCGCACGGACAGTCCTGACTGACTGAATGCTCTGCAGGTAGTCCACAACGGCATCGGACAACAGCACCGCCCCGAGGTCCGTGTACGGGGACCCGAGGAGGTCCGAAACGCTCTCCGTTGTCCATCTCTTCGCCGGTGCACCTATGATCATCAGCGTGGGTGTTGCCTGGAGGGGATTGCGAACACGAAAGAAACACGGCACTGCTGGAGGGAGGAAGGGGGGAGGAAGAGATGAGCACGCACGAGCAGAGAGACAACAAATAACGCGATAGCAGCGACGAGACAGACACACAGGCACAGGTAGACGGAACAAGGGGAGAAGAGAAGAGGCTCCCCCGCAGCAAGACACACACACACACAGGGCGGGTGCGCGGGGGGTAGGGGTGGGGGGATGGGAAGGATTTGGGACACGCACCAAATGACACAGGGAAGAATGGAGGAGTTTATGAGCTCAAGGCGGGGGTATAGCGAGAGAGAAGAGCGAAAATTGAAGCAAACAAACCTAAAACACAGCGAGAAAGAGAAAGGGGTGTGTATGCCCTCTTCAGGGTAAAGCAGCCGCGTGTGTGTGTGTGACGACTACCAGCAGAGAGAGTGGAAGAGGGAGGGAGAAGCTGAGAGGTAGTCAATAATGAGAGGAAGAGAAAAGGGGGAGCTGAAAGGAGAACAACACTAGCGAATAACGGCGCTTTACGCAGTGGAACAGCTCCTGGAAAAGAAAAAGTGTTTTGTATAACAGAGAAGTGTGTCGTTACCTCGCCTCTCCTGCTGCTGCGCACTCCTCTCCCAGCGGTCGTTCTGATTGTTGGTGTAGGTGCTGCGTGTTCTGCTCTTCACTTTAAGAGGGGGGGGGGGCGTGAGAGCGGAGGCGATGCAAATGCCGTTTTGTGAGCGGTAGGGGGCGGCACGGAGGTTGTGGAAGGTGCAGAAAACAGATATGCGTAGCGGCGCCTCTATCCGCTAGCGAGCAGGTGCAACTGCCGGTGTGGCTTCTGTGCTTGCCCGCGTGGGTGAGTGTACCGTAGGATTCGCGTTGTCGCACACAACGTGACGGACGGCAACGAAGAGCTCTAGCGGTGAAGCAATGAACGAGAGGAAGGAGCGGATAGAAGAAAGGCTAACAGTCACGAACAATGGGGGAGGAGAGAGGGGGAGGACGTGCTGCTGCCCCACGAAGGAAAAGAAAGCAAGATACGTAGGCATAGTTCGATTGTGTGTGGGTGGGAGGGGGGGGGGGCGTGTCCTTCTCTTTCTCTCGTCTGCTTTGGGAGAGGAAAGAGGCCGGGGTAGCTCAAAAACTTATCGGCTACGTGGCTGCCCATCCGGCAAGCAAACCAATGCAGGAAAGTCTCTTCTGTTTTCTTTTTTTTGGCGCCGATGTCCACCTCCCCTACAGACCCGAGTGCCCATCGAATCATCCTCTTTGTACTACAGACCTCACGTCTCTCTGTGACCACACGAGTGAGCAGGGCGAGAGAGACAGAGAGAGAGAAAAAAAAAATAGCAGAAATGGCAGCAGCGGCTGAAGCAGCAGAAAGAGCGCACAGGCAGCAGCCCCGTACAGAGACGCAGCACTAAGAGACAAAACAAACAACACAGACAACCAAATCAAACCAGACAGTTAGTATCACTGCCACCAGGACTGAACCACCATGGAGGACCGTCGACGAACCTGCGGGGCGAAGTCGCCACTGCCGCTGGTGGGCACTGACGCGAGTCTTCCCACCGACGCGTTTGCACGGTACACAAATCTGTCCGAGGGGGATGTTGTCGCATGAAGATCGCTGCTCATCACGGCCACATGTGGCGGCTGGTGTAGTTGGGTTATTGGCGCCCGCATCGATGGGGGTGCTGGCCTGGGTTGTATAGGCGCGGATGGATGCCACGCAAGAGGGGCGTAAACCGCCGATGGCGGTAGACGATGCCAGGGTGGTGTTTTCGAAGGGGGGTAGGGATCCGAGGGAGAAGGTGGATGCAGCTGCGATACACTGGGCTCCTGGGAAGGCGGGTAGCTTGGCAGCTGGGATCGCGTCTGCCACATCTGCTGAGGCTCTGAGGCGAATTGAATTGGTGGTTGAGGTGCAAAGAATGACGGCAGGTGTTGCAGCCCCAATCGCGACGCTGGAGGGGCACCAGCGTGCTCCCACTGAGCTGGGAAATATCCAACGCCGTTCAGCTGTGTCTGAGTCGACTCGTAGTGGCCTAGTCGAGTCCTCATGGGAGGCGTGGAATAGGGGTACTGATGCGATGGCGCAGGGGCACCATGTACCCAGCTCGGGTCCTGCACACAATTGGGCCGCCACCACTCACCCTGCATACCAGTGACAGCGTAGCGCATGTCTGAGGGTGCCTGGCGAGAGTCGAGTGGGTAGTACAAGGCCTCCTGCTGCCCCAGTACGTTGCTCCGTTGATCCGTGCTACTGTGGGCATCACCTCTCCGCGGGTGAAAAGAAGCGTGTGGTGACGCCACGCGTACCACGAAGCGACTGGATGAAAGTGGCGTTCGTGCCACCATCGAATGCAGCCCCTGCCTGCTCCACGGAGTTGTGCAGCTTACAGGTTGTGGGCTGAGGTCCTCAGCTGACGCTGTGACATACGGGGGTATGCCACAGTAGCTCTGAGAGTGCTTTGGCATCAAAGGAGTCACCTGGGGAGTAGGGTATGGCATCTCTCTTTGCAAGGTTGGAAAACAGGCGCGGAGAGAGGCACCGGCAGTCTTGGGAGGTCGGGACGCTGGAGGCGAGGTGCACGGCTGTAGACGAACTCGAGTCGGCCCCTGGTGCACCGCGGATGACGTTGATGCGACGAGGTCCTCCGTGGTTTCCATCCGCAACGATGGCGATTCCATCACAGATTTAGACGGGAAGTCTCTGAGGTGCTGCGGAGTGCTCTTGTCAAGCAAGGGTACCTCTAAGAGCGCCGCCTGGCCGGCACGATGCTCAGGCGAGGAATGCGCAGAGTCGAGAGACGATCCAGCCGCAGCAGGGCGCTCTTGGGACGGCTTAGCTGCCGCCGCACCGGTGGAGGCATTAACATCTGCGTTACGCAGCTTTGACACATCTGGAACTGATGGCACGGAGGTGGCGCTGGCTGTTGCGGAGAGCGGTAGTGTCGCGGCAACGATGTCATGTCTGTCTCGTCCTTCTTTGCTCGGAGTCTCTTGCCCGTCCTGTGCGGTGATGCATGCATCGTTGCCGCTACGAGTGCGTTTGCGCGACGCTAGCGGTTGTCGGGGACCTGTACGATGAGGCTGCATTGTTTCCCCCACGCCCGTGACGTACTTGAGATCCTCCAACAGCTCGTTGAACGTGGTGCGGGCCTCAATGGCCACTTGCACGGACAGTTCTGTCTGCGGAGCGCTCCTGTGAGGAAGAAGCGCAATGCCCTTTGGCGCGGGAATTGGCACGGAAGCGTTGAGCACGGGCCTCTGCGCTACGCCTTGGATGCCCTCGCCGTCAGCACCGTCACGATCGGAGGCGAGTACTTCATCCCACACCGTCACGGTGTCCATCCCCACGACGTGCAGTACCAGGCACCGGGCTTCGATATGTCTGCCTCTGCCGCCACCCCGGCTTGTATTCCTCGAAGATGGAGGACAGACAAAGGAAAAGCAGCGTGTCCCCGGACAGCAACCAGGTGCTGCCACTGCCAACGCTGTACTCTGTGCGGCGCTTGGTGACACAAGGGTAGAGAGCGGCACAAATCTTTTCAACAGTACGCGATCCTCGCTAGGGATTCCGACAAGCAGAAGCACGCGTGCTGAGTCCGGCGCAGCCATGCCGCTGAGCAGCTGTGGTTGCCCGTGTGGAGTCCGTGAAGAAGCAGCCACCGAAGACTGCCTCCGCTCTGCGTCGAGGACATTTTCGTCAGGTGCCGCCTCTGCGTATTGAGACAACGTCAGCTTCACAACTCCGCTCACAATACGGTGTCGCTCGTGTATGCCGTCCGCCTCCGCCGCTGAAGCAGTAGAGCTGAGGTCCAGGGATATCCTTGGCAGACGTCGTACCTCACTCAGTACCTGCGAGCCAAAGGGCGGCAATCGACTGCAAAGAACCTCCAGCTGACGCGCGTCAACACTGCCAAGGCTTTCAAAGGCGCGATACCCGCTTCGCAGCAGGGTCTTTGCCACAGAGTCGCTGACATGCTTGAGCTGGCGCAGCACGAGCCCGTCTGGCCACACACGGCGCTCGATGCAGCGCGCCAGCACGTTTGCATGCACGGCTAAACTGTAGGAGGTAGTGGCAGCCCACGCGTACTCCTCCAGAAAGCGCGACACGCGAGGCACCACCGCCCACAGGCGCAGAGAGTCGTTCCGCAAGGACACCTCCGCGAAGGAAAGAAGCTCGATGTGGGCCTGAATTAGCACAAAGGCCTTCTGCCAATCCTCCCGGACCTCCCGTCCGCCGCGGCGCCCGCTGTGTAACGGGTACTTCACACTCTTGTTCAGTTCGTTCAGTGGACCGCGGTCACCCTGACGGAGGCGAACCTCAACAAGCTCCTGGCAGTTGCAAAGAAGCTGGAGAACCTCCCGCAGGTTGAAGGGCATCATCTGCCTCTTCGACGAGCACGTGGGGGCATCTGTCGCACTGCTCTGCGGCTGCATACCTTCTGGGGAAGTGTGCATCTTCGCGCTCGAATGCTCTGGCACCTCTTCGACACTCATAGCAACGGCCTGTGCCGTTGTCTTTTCTCTAACGTCCACTGCGCCGGGACACGCATCCGGGCCAGAGTCCTCCTCGGGTGCGTCGCCATTCGTACTCGGCGCGCCACGGTCCCTCAACTTCGAGTTTAGCGTACAAACCGTGTCAAACAGGATGTACATGCGAGACATCGCCCTTCCTAAGCGCGTCGCCTCAAAGACTGCAGAAGGGTCCTTAACCACCTCCATGTCGCTTGCGGCAACTGACGTGGCCGTCTCTCTCGCCGAAGAGAGCACCAGGGCGTTGGTGTGACTCAGACGCACGCAGCCTTCCTCCATGAGTACGCGCAGCACGCGCTCCATCAACGCTTCCACGAATGCCTCCGCGTTGAACTCCAGCTCTTCGGCTCGGTTAACGAACTTTAGCCCGTAGTGCGCGGGACACTTGCGGAGGCGGATCCAGAAGAGCGTCGTCTTGACCCACTCCATGGCGGAGGGAAAGCTGTATATCGTGCGCAACGCCACCTCGGCGTTGACGTGCTCGATCATGTGGCGGTGCAGGTGACTCTCGACACAAGTTAGCGCCACTGCGCCACTCGCGAGCGTCTCATAGAGGTGCACACTGCGCTGCATGGTGAGCACCAGCGCCATGCCATGCGTGTCAAAGCCAGGCCGACCGGCACGCCCGCACATCTGCATCACCTCCGAGACAGGCATGTCCTGGCACTGCCCACTGGAGAAAAAAGTAGTCCCCTTGATAAGCACGAGGTGCGCCGGCAAGTTCACGCCCAAGGCGAGGGTGGTGGTGGTGCATATGACGGCGATGTACTGCTCACGGAACATTCTCTCGACGAGCTGCCGATCCTCCATTGTCATGGCGGCGTGGTGAAAGCCGACGCCCATCATCAGGCAGCTGCGCAGCTGCTTGTCACTCGCTAGCTGCGCCATCTGCTGAGCTTCTGCGGAAGGTTGCAGCTGCGCGAGCCGCCCCTGGCGAGTCGCGGCTTCGCGGATGTCTTCAACGATGCGCTGCGCTGAGCTTGCCGTCTCCTTCCGCGAGGCACAGAACACAAGCGTCGGCCTTCCTTGGCTGAACTGCTGCATGAGGGCGAATATCTTGAAGGAGAGGAAGCGATGGAAAGCAAACGGGTTTGGCGAGTCGTGCGCATAGCCGATGACGCGTATTGTCAGCGGAACCGGGCGGTCACTAGGAGCAAAGGTAAACGTCATCTCTGGGGACACCTGCAGCCACTCGGCCAGGTCGCGACTGTTGGGCAGCGTGCCACTGATTGCAATGATGCGTGTTACCGTCGCCTCTGCTGCTGAGCGTTGATGCATGGAAGTCGAAGATGCTTGAATTATTTTGACGCGGCTCACGATAGCTTCCATGGCGGCGCCGCGCTCCTCCTGCACCGTGTGCACCTCGTCCAATAGCAGGAGACCGACTGAGTTCACAATCGCCATGACCTCCTTCTCTTTCCAGCGCCGCGTGATGCTGTCCCACCGCTCCGGCGTGGTGACGAGAATGTCAGCCTGTGAGACGCAGCCCATGTTCGCCAATGCATCGCTGCCTCGACCATCGCCGCCAGTGATCGTAGTGGGGCCCAAACGCTCCTGCCGGTTTACCTGTTGCTGCTGCTTGTCTCCTGTTTCAATGGCAACCGTCAAGGACGGGAATTGAGCACGCCACTGCTCGTACTTCTCGTTCGCGAGCGCCTTGATAGGACAGATGTACACCGCCTTACGCTTGCGCTGCAGCAGCGGTCTAGCAAGGTTGCAGGTCTCGTCGTCCTTGTGTGTCACCCGCGCGTGGGCGCCACGTTCGGGGGCAAGAACGCTGCGAAAGAGACGCAGCATCGCCACCTCCAGCAACATGGTCTTCCCGCTACCAGTTGGCGCGGCCACAAGGCAGTTGAGATCGTTCGTAAAGAGGGCTGGGATGACTGCCTCCTGCACCTTAGTGAAACGGTGGTGCGGCAAGAAATCAAGGAGTTCACCAAGGCACTTCGTGGCGGGAGTACACATGGCCAACAGCGACACACTCACACACATACTCGTGCCCAAGCAATCTGCACGTGGTACCGCTGAGGGAGTAAGTTGATGCCGACGCTGAAAAGTGGCGTGTGTATGCGCTGAATCCATAAAACCAAGCGTCTACAGAAGTGAGACAGAGAGGAGATGTGCAAGCAAGGAACGAAAGGTGTGTAAGAGGGGTGTCGAGGTGCATCACCTAAGCTGGAAACAGAGGTAGATGTGGGGCGAAGGTACAATCGCCTCGTGCAGCACCAATGTGCGTGATGGACATTCATCTTGCTAAGAGAAACGGTGACAGTGGAGGAACAGCATGAAGACAAGAAGGCAGGAGGAGGACTGAGAGCTGAGTGACACCGAGCAGCCACGTTACAGCTAAGCCACTGGTGCACAACAGATTCAGTAGTCGTACGAAAGAAACGTCTCGCCCCCCCCCATTCTCCTTCCATCTTACGTGGAGACGGCGCTCATTTTTTTCCTGTCGCCCCCTCTTCAGCTTTTTTCCCGCCCCCTCTCTCCCCTTTGGTGGTGGTGGTCGTCGTCGAAGTGCCACAGTAAAGTTGGTTACGCACGCCTGGATACTCGTTGTCTCCTCAACTACAGTCCACGGGCGGCTGCACACATACAAAAACAAGCCGCTCACAAACGAGGCGACGCAATCGCACGGGCAGATATATAAGAGCGGCCACAAAATCATAAGTTCGGGGTGCACTTTCTCCAGACACACCCGGGGAAGGAGGGAGGGGGGAACGGAAGGGCCTGATAAGCTCGTTCGTCAAAGAGGCTCCTCGGGAAAGAAGACAACAGAGCAGCCGCGCGCGTCATCGTAATTTTGCGTGGCATTGAAGACCGTTAACATCGACCCGGAGACCCATCCACGCTGACTCTCTCCTGGGTTCCTCTCGAGCAGAGGAAAAAGACGAGTGTAGCGGAGATTCTCAAGGATCGCTATGCCGCACCGCAGCAGCGTATGGTGGCTGTGCCTCTTGGGCAGAATGGTGTGCGGCGGATCGACAGAAGGGCTGTCGATGCCTACCAGTACCAAGTGAGGGAAGGCGCAATGCAGATAAGCCACTGCTTCGGGTTCCAAAAACGCGTACGAGTTCCACGGAGACTCAGACGACGTCGGAGCACTAGCACTGTTGGTCACGGTTACGTCCACCCGTGGTGGGGCCTCATCGTCCAGCGGAAGGAGACCGCGAAGAGGTCGCGTCAACGTCTCGCTAGTGCTTCCCCTGGTAGCGCCAGTTACCGTTGAGTTACACGTGATCAACAGCAGGCGCCACATTGGGCGGGTCCCATCTCGAAAGGCTGCAGGTAGTTTCGCTCGAGCCTTTTCCAGCACCTCCACCGTGACCACCACGGGGGCATTAGGAGCTAATGATTGCTGACATTCACGCAGCTCCGCCGCAACATCCAGCACTACGGCGTCGCCGCTGTAGTGTGCATCGTCGTAGTTGCGGTGAGATAGACTGCGGCAGAAGTGGTGTGGGCCATCGGCGTGTGTACCGGCGTGCGAGCTTGTCATGGTGAGAATGCGGTTCGCGACAAAGCACGGATCCTCGGGAGAGCTGGACAAGTTTTCGTACTGTGAGACGCGCCGCACCGTCGGGTAACGCTGGCGCAGAAATCGAACAAACACGACCGACACGACGGCACTCATCACGAGGCGCAGCAGGCGGTGCGTCCACCGTCGCCAAAGGGCCTGCCGTGCGACAGCTGCCCGGCTACCTTGCAGAGTGAGGATGAGCGTCACAAGCGCACCAAAGACGGCACTAGCGGCGGCGGTGGTCGTGACCGAGGGGGTGTAGACTAGCTGGGTGAGGATGTCGTTGGTGCGCAGTACCTGAAAGGGAGAAAGCGAGGGCGCGACGTGCTGCATGTCATCAAGAGACATGGTCAGGTCAACGCCACCAGCGAGGCTGACAGGCGCCGATTCCTTTGCCTCGCGCTTCCACTCTCGCACCTTGCGATTTGCCTCATCCAACTCCGTAAACTCCGCCGCCATGTGAGGTGCGACGCGGTAGTCACCAAGTCAGTATGCGGGTGACACCAATGTCACTGCGAGGTGGCGCAGAAAGGAAGGGGAGTCGACACAATGTGAATGGCGCTCAGCTTGCATACAATCAACTGCGCAGGTAAGCCGACTCCAGTGACTTCGAAGACTAAGTATGTACTTTGGCAGCATCCGCCTTAGAGCTTCCCACACCACCGAAAGCGAAGTACGGAGCAAGAAGATGGAGCGACAACGTGGAGCACGGCAGCAGAGGAAATGAGATATTGGGGTAAGGTCGAAGAAGCTGCCGTAGGAACAGAGCGTACCTCTGGCGTCCTCCTCGACGCACCTCCTCCTGGTGCGTCCAGATCGTGCCACTGCATGCACGGCCCCAACAGTGAACACTACAGAAGACCGAAAGGCCCTCTTAATTGATCGATGAAGAGAGAACAAGAGAGAGAGAGAGCATCAGAGTCTCTTGACACTTAGAGGTTCCCGCGAGACATGTATCCTCAAGGAAGACAAGAGATGCACTGCTTCTGTAGGAAGTGCCAACACGTGTGAGTTGGCACAGCTTACCCGCGCACAAGCAGGCACTGACGTACACTGGCTCAGCTACGCGCACAAGTCATCATGCCGTCTATTGAACATGGTTGTGATGCCTGAGAACACAGAGCGCATTGGCCGTCTTTCTGTGATGGGCGGCAGTTTCCATAAAGTCAAAGATTCCCTGCTCTGAGCACGACGCACCGACGGCATGCATTGTCATCACAACGCGTTCCGCTGCCTCGAAGCTGCAGTGGCGACTCACACCGAGTACGAGGTCATAGGTTGAGGCGCCGAGAGCGACACCTTTTGCATGCGCCCGCTCCACCCAGAAAAGAGCACTGGCCCACTGCCCCGCGTGCACGCACGATTCAACACACAGCTTCGCCTCCTTTGCCGTCATAGCCGCCCGCTGATTGCTGAGATAGATGGCCATTGACGTGGCCGCCGTCGCCCACTGTCCTTGGCGAGCCACGTGCGTTGCAAGACTTGGTACGACGTTGAAGCACTTGCGCCGCAGCATCACAGAAAGGAACTGCGTAGCGAGTCCCCAGGAGGCGTGCTGCTCGGTAATGGTGCGCGCCAACACGGCTGCATCAAGCTGGGATTGAAGAGGCATATGATGCAGGAGGCAGGTCAGCTCCACCACTCGCCCACTCGCCAACCTCATGAGTTCAGAACACACAGACGCGGCGTTTGCTGGAGACGCTGGGGCAACCGATTCGTGTTTTGACGCGTCGGCAGAGGCCGCTTTCCCTGCCGGTCCCTCCCTCCCATCCAAGGACCCTGCGCAGAGCTTCAGCAGCGTATTCATGTTCATAGCCGACGGCCGCAGTCGGTAGAGGTGAATGGCTAGGCCAGCGACATCGGCAGGGGCGCCGTCGGTGCACTGAATGCTCCTCTGTGCCAGTACCCACTTTGTGACTTCCTCTGGCACCGTTGATCTGCTGATGCTGCTTGTAATGTCGTCAAGATATCTCCAGGCAAGCTCTTGACCTTTTCGGAGACCGAGACACTTGAGCAGCACATCCGGCGCTGCTTTCGGGTCGTTTACCAGCATATCCGCCACGTAGGCGTCCGCGCTAGCAGGATCGCGTGCGACAACCAGTGGAATAATGACGTGATACAGGTAGTGCAGCTGTAGCGGTGCCGGCGCCGCCACGACTCCGGCCTCGCAGAGCAGCGAGGAGGAGGCCAGCACGCGTCGCAGTGTACGTTGCGAAGCTACTTGCTGCCTGCGTTGTGCTGCCATGTAGGCATGGTAGAGCGCTATGGCTTGCTTGTAGTCGAAGCGTGCCGTGGTGGTGAGACAGCAAGCGTACACCGCTGGGGTCCAATGCGGCTTGAAAGGCTGGAGCACGTGGCACAGCTCTAGGCTGAGCTGTTCGTCGTTCCGGCAGGCGTAAAAGAGCGCCACTAGGATTTCGTCCGAGACGAGCATGTCTTCGCCAAAGCGGAAGTAGTAAATGAGGGCCACGTCCGGGTGAGATGTGTTCAGCAGCGTGCGAAGCGCACACTCCACATTGTGCTGGTTGAGATAGCGCAGCTGTTGCCCTGCCTGATGAATGCCGCAGCTAACGTGAATGACTGCCTCCCACAACGCCTCCCGCTCCATCTTGGAGAAGAGCGACTGCACCTCAGCGACCGAGTAGCTCGAGATGCACTCTTTGACATCCTCCTCGGAAGCTGTGGCAAGCAAGGATACGTGAGGGCGCCGCTTGTGAAAGTTGTAGTGGCGGTGCGGCACTTGAGGCAGTTGGTGCACCGCCGGAGTTTCACAGAACTGCGCGTAAATACTCTCCTTGACACACAGCGGCACCGAGGCGGTCACGTCACTTCTATCAGCAGCGCGGGTGGCGCTTAACGTAGTTGAAACCAAAGGGTTGGGGTCTGTTTCCACTCGTGTGGCATAGTTCTGTAAGGACAGCGGGTGGGTCGCCTCCGCCTGCAGGTCGAAGCCCTTGAGTAGCAATGTTGGGGTGCCGCCTTGCGCAGCTCCCGCTGCTGCGGCACGGCGTGCAGCTTCTTGACGGTCATCTGTGAGGTACTTAACTGCCACGTAGACGCCAGACTCCACTACATCAGACCGCTTCGCCCACAGCAGTGCCGTTGTCGAGGCCAGTAAAAAGAGAATGTCATCTACACCAAAGAACGGCATCGCGCATTCAATTACGTGGTCGTTTCCCCCCTTCCCCCTCCCCTACTCCCCCCTCTTTGTGGAGCTTTATCTTGATTATGTAGCAATGCAGGTCCAGGAACTCACCAGTGGTGGTGTATCGGCACCCCGAACCCCTTTCCCTCTTACCACACAGCGTGTGGAACGCCTCTGGTGCCAGAGGGAGTCGTAAGGCCTCCGCGTGTGCAGGAAACACTGCACAAACAGAGAAGTCGAAGTGGAGAGACGTTCTTCGACACTCTCAAAGCGCCATTCGGCGGCGCTGCGAAAAAGGATGAGACGTGCAGTCTAGGATGAAAGCAAAGCGAGGAGGGCGTGCAGTCCCAGCTCCCCCCCCCACACCGCACCACCATGAGGAAACCAATAAAAGCCCCGTCCGTGCCGTTACAGAGATACCTTGCGAAAGGGTCTCTGGTTCATTACCCCAAAGCAACAGCTGCAGAAAGAAAGTCAGCAAGACGAAGGGCGAATGAAAAAGAGAGAACCACGCGTATGACGACGAGGATAAGATGCGTGATGCAAAGTGGGCATCCACCGCCAAGAGAGTCTCCGCTGAGGTAGCGTACTAGTGGCGTCCACCCGCGCGCTGCCTACATGTAAATGCGAGCGAGATGGAGACAGGAGGAACATTGAATGCCTTTCTGCCTTGCCGATATCTTCTCAGAAAGATAGCAAGGGGCCGACACGTGCAAGAAGACCCATGAGAACGATCTCCGCGACACCGCCAACGTTTTCCATTGTTAATCGGCAACAGGTGTGCTGTCCTTCTCACTCGGCTGCGTTGGTTAGTATTTCGTCGTTGCTTCTACAGAGAACGTCGAGGAAAATGAACAATAAAGACTCACAGGCGCACTCACGCACCCGGACGTATCTACGACTCGACGAGAACAAGTCGATTGAAGAGAGGGGACAGTAGGGCTATTGAGGCTGGGCAGCGACCAAGTGCAACAACGGGGTAGGGGTGCGCTACGGCACCCTGTCAGAAATCTTAGGCTTGTACCAACAAGCGTACCAGCGAGAAAGGTAGCGTGATGGGGGTGGGGGAGGAAAGCAAGTGAGCACTGAGGCAACCACGCACAGAGAGAGAGAGAGAGCGAGAGAGGAGAGCGCGCGAGCGAGAGAGAAAGGGGAGAGCACACCTAAAAGGCGACCGAGAACCGTCCAACACCCTAATGAAGCGCCTCCCATAAAGCGAAGTAGCCCGATATACCTCAGAGCACTCGCACCGACTTGCATTTCCACACGATCCCCGTATGTCTCGAAAAATTGATATACACATACGGGGCTCGCGTGGAAATGCAAGTCGGTGCGAGTGCTCTGAGGGACAATGACCTTGGCGAGGGAGACGAGAGTAACGCACAATCGCAGGCGAAGAAAGAACGGCGACGACAAGAAGAGGTAGAAACATAACGAAAAGAGCCAAGACGCAAGAGCAAGAGGAAGCACGAAAGATCTTCGAAGAGAGACGTTCTACATGCACCGGAACAGCGACAGTCGATAGAAGGAAGCATAAAAACAGTCGCCACGTACCACCACCAAAGGAGCTAGCGGCACCCAGCACACAACAAAGGAAAGCCCTAGCTGGAGAAACGAACGGGAGAAACAGCTGAGATGGACGTACTCCTCATCGTGCCCTCTCCCTTTCCCGGCATGCACTTCGTGGGAAAGAAGAGACGAAAGCGCAGACACACAGAAAAAAAAGCAGCGCACGCACACAGAGGCACTCAAACATAAGCACCCACGCACGCGCTCAAAGCCGTCGTGAATGCCGCCGCTTCAGTGCACAAGGTGAGGGATCTCTATCATGCGAACTGTTCCAATGTGCCCGCCGAACGTGGCCTGAGGGTAGGATGGCCGCGCTGCGTTCCAATGAGGTACCTCACCGGCGTCTAACTGCCTTCCGCGTGCGTCGTGCACTGTCAGCTTCGCGTGTCCGCTGCTAGCGTTCACGGCAACGCGCAAGTACACCACCTGCCCCATCATAGCAACTGGTACAATCCACAAATGGGAGAGGTCGTTCGTGCTGCCCTGTTCCCACGCGTCAATCGTGCTGCCGACACCGACGCCGAGGCCAACCCAATCACCAGGATTCTCGACTCGGATGGCCCACTGCACGTAGCGCGGTGGCCGCCGTTTTGCGTGTGGTGTGCCAAAGCTGCTTAGCAAGTCGTGAAGAGCAAAGTCAAACAGAGAAGTGCCGGTACTGTTCGGCACCGACACAGAGTCCGTGGCAAACCGTGTCGGTGATGTAGCCCTCGCAGCAGATCGCGTGTGGAGAGAAGCGGATGCGCCGCTCGTATACTCTCGGCGCGCTACAGGACCAGAAAGGACAGGTCTGGGTGAAGTGGTAGAGGAAGCAAAGCGACTACTGCGACGCAACGACTTGGCGGAGGCCGGAGGAGAAGTGGCACCTGTCCAGCTTGAATGCCAGCGGTCTTTGTTCCCGATGTTCACTGCATCCTCCATCAGCCGCCGGCCATTGTGAGGCGTTGAGTGTGTCAGAAGGCGACTCTCCATACGGGATTCCCCGCCTGCGCCTCCTGAAGAGGCCAGCTGCGGACTGAGCGCCAGCACTTGCGACATGACCCCCTCTAAGTTCGGCACAAGACCGGCGCTCATCGGGGGCAACTTCAGCGAGGCACGCGTAAAGCGCGAAGGCAAATCTGAGGCTGCGCTCAAGCCCTCAGCGATGGTTGCGATTTGCATTGAAAAGAGCGGCTTCGACGGGTCAGTGCGGACGTGTTCTGTGGCGGCGCGCAGCAACTCCACCTTCTCATCCGTGATGAGGATTTCGCGGGCGACGTCCGTCAGCGCGTAGGCAAACTCTGCCTCGCACGACTCCGTATACTCCTTTCTTTTTGCCTCCAGCGCCTCGATAAGGAGGTCAAACTGGTGATGGATGGCTTGCTTTTTGCTCTCACACAGCTCCCGCACCCGCTGGTGCTGCACGACCCACCGCTTTGACGACTGCTGTACCTCCTCTAGCTGAATCGACATCTTCTGTTCAATGGTGCGCCGCGAATCGACGTTGCCAAGGACGTCGGGGATCACCACAAAGTTTTCGACGGAAATGCCATTGCGCGACGCGCAGAGGACACAGACAAGCTCCTTTGAGCACCGATCGAAGAGCTGCAACTCGCGCTTATGAATAGGACACTGCGGCTCCGACTGCGGTGAGGTGTACGGCACCCAGTGCACGTTCAGCGCCGCGATGGGCACCACATAGTGCTCGGGGTTTCTAAAGAGAATGGCAGAGTTACTGACCATGAAGCAGCTGTTGACATTCCCGTTGCTTTCGAGCAGGTGCCGTGCGTCGAGCTCGGTGTCAGCGAACACCATGTTGCCGGGGGCGGCTTCGTAGAGGATAATTGGCGTACTTACGGCACCCTCGACGACGTTATCGGCATCAGAGAGGCTCCTGAGCCTCTCACCGTCAGTGTTGCGCAGCCGCAGCTGCGGATAGAAGTAGGGGTTCGGCATCACGCCTTTTGTTGCGACATAGATGGAGTTGCTGTTGCGCAGTCCGATGGCTGCAGCGCGGTCTGCCTTGAACGCTCGGATACGGCTGATCCTCTGCACCTTACCGTAATACTGCTGAGGGCAAAGAATGGACAAGAAGTTCTCCGCTATTCGATCACGAGAGATGGACGTGAGGGCCTGCGGGGTAAAGGCATCTTTTCTCAGCTGATCCATGACTACCTTCTCTGGAGTATCGACGTGGTCACTGTTACCACTTGCTACCGCTCGCTGCGATGGCGAACGGCGTAGCGTGCCGTCCACCACTGGAGGCGAGGTACTCATCGAAGCACCAGGCCTGCTGTATGACTGTAGCGATGCTGAGCGCCTCGAGGCGTGGCCCGTCTCGCTAGATCGAGACCGGTGGTGCCGATGTCGATGCTCGCGTCTTTCCTTGTGCGACGGCTTGCCGTCATCCACCGTGTCCTGCGGCGGCGCACGGTGGCTTCTCCGCTTATTCTTTCGTGATCCTTTGCTGCTCTCCTTTAAGCCGTGCTTGTGCAACCGCTGCTCCAACTCCTCAGAAGCAGCAGCCTCCCCGGCAGACAACGAGGAGAACGGAGATGCCGCCGCTGTGGGTGTGGCGCTGCCCTCTGTAACCTTCAGCGGAGGGAGTGCTGTGACTTCGTCAGGGTCTTCGCGGAGGTCGAACGAGGAGGATGACGAAGATGAGGTGCCAGGGATCACCTCTGCCGCAGCACTAGCGCGCGGTATTTGTGGTGGAATCGACGGTGCCATCTCCTCAAACTGGATCTCATCGTCACGGGAGCCACCTGTGCCGTTCTCGTCATGGAAACTGATCTCATCGACTTGCGATCGCTGCATCCCAACTTGCCCATCGCCCCGATGTACCGCGGCAGCTGATGTCTCCTGGTGTTGCTCAGATTGTGCCCTGGCAGGCGTCTCGCCAACCTTCACTATAGTCCCACCGGGCCGCAATGGGTCGGGCTTTGGTAGCCCTGGGTGCAGCGGTGGGGATGCCTGTGGCCCAACAGCAAAACTCTCGTTCTGCGGAGGGATCAGGGGCACCGTGGTGCGCAGCGTCGGCGCCACCGCTGCCCCTCCTGAGCTCGACGAGTCGCCCATCGACTTGATCAGCATCTTTGGCGGCGACGCACTCGGGTGGCCGGGTAGAGTCCTAACAGCACTGACAGAGGCTCCACTGCGGGGCGGACTTACAAGCACCTTTACACCATTTGGTAAAATGCGAAAGACAGGCGGATTTGTGGGCGACACTGACCGCGACGGAGTCAGAGAAGGGTTTGTGGCGCCCTGTTGCGCTCCCTCAGGCGATATTGGTCGCGACCCTGGTGGTGGCAGTCCACTTATCAGCTTCGCTCCCGGCGGTAACATCTTAATTGGGACCTTCGTCGGTATTCCCATTGAGTTCGGAGAGATGTTATCGCGTGACACCGACTTTGGCGTACTGTTCAGCAGAGGTGACGCTGCGCCTGCCGGGATGCTGTGCACCATCTTAAACCCCGGCGGTGGGGCGCCGGCTATGATCTTAGCCCCAGGGGGTGGCTGACCCATAATCTTCATCCTGGGGAACAGTGACGGACTTCCGCCAGGAGTTGGTGAAACAGAGCCACGCCGAGAAGCGTCGAGAGACCTGTCGCTGCCCGCCATGACCTTTACAACGGCGTTTGGCGGCGGGGCTTTGACGATCTTAGCCCCAGGTGGCAGTGCGCCCTTAATGGCCATCCCCGGTGGCAGTGGACCTCCAGGCATGCCCGGTGGGCCGCCGCTGGGTGCCGGCACCGACTTTGGCCCTACAGCCATCGTCCCTGGCACCGCCCCCGCCACGTTTGTCCGCGGCGTGGAAATTGCCGGCGTCGTATTGGCGTTTGTGGTCTCCCCGCTAGCCACCGTGCCTTCTGTCTTGCCAGTTCGCTTGCGTTTGCTCCGGAGATCCAGTTGAATGACCCCCTTCCTGATTCCCTTGAACATGGTGGCTGTGGCTCTGGCTCAGAAAAAGATGCAAAGGCGCGCTACGCACAAAGAGGGCGGTATCCATGCGGATGGTTCAGGTGCACTGTGGATCGGTGGCACGAGTGGGGGTGGGGGTGGGGGTCCAGTGAGGAATGCTCGCAGACAGAGGAACAAAGAAGAAAAGAGCAAGAAGGCTGTAGCAGACCGCCACCGGGGTGCTCAGATGAGAAGAGAGAAACGCGTTGCGGCAGTTGAACAGGAAACGTATACACCAGCGCGATTGGAATAATGACAGTGAAGCGGCTCTGCGCACACTTGCAGTAGCGGACCTCTTCATCAACTCTTCGCTTTCGAAGCTGAAAGGCACAGCAATCACCCTCTCCCCCAAAAAAAAAATCACCGTGAGCGAGAAGAGGGGCTCCTTATCCAAAAGAAAGAGTGTGTCAATCTCGAGTTACCTCGTTCACCCTTGCCACCGATGCGGTGTACACCTGGGGCGTGACGAATAATAAGAGCCACACAGCGTGAGAGAGTGTGCCTCTGTGCAAATGACTCCTTCCACGTTGCGTGATGCGTGACACGATGATTGCTTTAATTCGTTTTGGGGGGAGAGGTGGGGGATGGGCCTTGAGGAAACCCGCGTTTGCAGAGTCCACAGAGAGATTAAGTATAATGTGCCGACTCGGCCCTTGTGTTTCGCTACGGTTCACTCGCGAGGTACTTCTCGTCGTGGTCGTTTGTGGGTGCACTCGAGCGGCGAGGAGGCGGGGGGGGGGGGGGTTGGGAGAGGACATGCATGGAAAGGAGTGTGATATCGAGTTAACTTCTTTTGCTTTCGAAATGGAAGCGCAAGCGCAGGAGAGCAAACGCAAAGAGCCCACCCCCCTTCTCATCTGGTCCATCACCGGATAAAAGAATGGCCAACTTTGTGTCACGTAAACACAGGATTGACAGAGTGCCGGGAGAGCCGCGAGAGAAGAGAGTAGGAAAGGGCAGTAATAATGTCCTGGGTCGCTACCACACCGTCCCCTTTACGAATGACTCGAAGTTTGTGTTCCTTTCCGCACTCACATGCACATGAATCTTCCGCGCGACAGCCAATGGCCCAACGCGCGTTCTCATCAGCACCCCCACCCACGGGGATACAAGAGGGGGAGAGGAGAGGGACGAGAGACCCACATCCAACACCACAACTTAAAAGAGCCGAAGAAGCCACAGACGCAGCACTGCCACACTGCGTAGCAGAGAAAAAAAAAAAGAGAGAGAGAGAGAGACTGCAGTGGCTGGGAAGTAGCCGTGATGCGGGCCCAGGGGCATTCGCAAGCGTCTGAGCACCCATGGACACCCATACATCCGCATCGGTGCATCTGTCGCCTCAACTGTCTTCCTCGTCCTCCAAGAGCGGCTCCTCCTCGAATTCACTAATTCCGTCAATGCGGGCCATGTGCTCGCTAAACAGGAGTTGACTCGTCGACGCATTTTTGGCCTGCGTGATGGTCTCCGCCATGCGTCCCATGGAGGCGATGTGCTGTGTTAGCGGGGTCTGCCGCTGCACGGCGAAGGCGCGAGCGGACTCGGCCCATGCACAGTGCTCCGTCAGGTGAACAAGGTGAGTTTCGGCGAGGTTTTCCTTCGCAGCGGCATCGACGAGCAGCGGCATCGAACGGCGACCGTTGACGCGCATCATCTCCTCCTTCACAAAATCCAAGTCGAGCTTTTCTTTTGTCACCTGCGTCGCTGCCCACAGTGTGCCGTGGCTGCGCATCAGCTGATGAAACATCGTCGTCTGCGCCAAGCGCTTCGCGTAAATATCGTTCATATTTGCTTGTTGCTTCGTTTCTCTGTTGGAGGTGGTCTGAGGTTGCCCGGAGAGAGAAGAGTACAACTCAGCTGCGGAAACAACACAAAAAGAGAGAAAGACACACGCACAGTTGATCTCTCTCCTCGCTTTACAACACGCAATGGCCGGTGATGGTCAACTGCGGATCTCTGAATACACCACAGCGCTTTCAGAAAAAATAAACGTGAGAGCGACAAACGAAAACAACCCACGAAGCGATGCAGAGGAAGAGGAGAACAGACAGAGAGAAAAGGATCCAGTTTGCCAGCATGTGATCAGTAAAAGAAACGCGTACCGTAGAGCGCTGCAAAACCCATCTGGCTACTACAGCAACCCCTCCAGAACCGTCCGCAAAAGCATCCTCGACCGTTGCGAGGGTCCTTCTGTGCCGTGCTGCTTGGTTCACTGCAGGCGTTCTGCATTCCACCACCACCACCACTCCCCATACCCACGCCCATCCGTGTGTCGTCCTTCTCCTATTTGCGTTCTCGAAATCCGCTGCCAAAAAAAAGGGGGGGGGGGGGGCAGCTAACGATCTAAGCAGCGACACACACAACTCATTCCACACAGAAGGGAAGAGAATGAGAAAGCGATGAAACGAGAGAGTTACACGCACTTGTAAGTTCCCTCCTCTTGGTGTCTCCCTCAACAAACAGAAAGAGAGAGAGAGAGCTGATTCAACAAGAAGACTACCCCACAGACCTACAAAGGAAGTTGCCTCACCACGAGTCCTCCAGCGCATGCCTGCAGCGGCGGTATCGAGAAAAAGGTCAGCCGTCACGCCTTGTGACCCGGTTCTGGCGAGGCCACCCCCGGTATGCCCAGGTTGTCCAGTTGAGCCACGCCAATATACGCAAAGCCGGCCTCGCGCAGCTCCTCCTCCGTCGCCTTTTCGTCTCTGGCATAGTCTGGCACGGGAGACACCGCAGTAGTGGACGATATCCTCATTGGGTCATCCTTCATGTATGCCAGAGAACGCATCTCCCAGTAGAAGACCATCACAAAAAAGAGGCTTGACAGCTTGAATAGCGACCAGCTCCAGTCCCGGTTGCAGCCGAAGAGATCGAAAAATGGCACCTTTTCGCGAGACTCGAAGCACATCTCCTGCCAGTGCGGCTTTTCGGGGTCGACCTGGGTAAGATCGCTGCTATCGTACAACCGCGCGTCCACCATGTGCTTCCCTGCGGAGGCGGTGTCGACATACGGCTTTGGTGGAAGCGGCGTACGCTTTGTACGCCGCATCAGACGGCTTAGCCACTTCATTAATGCGAAAGGGGGCGGTGAAGAGGATTGAGGGGGAAAAAGTGTGAGGTAGAGCAACCGCAGTCAACGAGAAGCGGCTACTTCGACTACGGTAAAGGTAAAAATCTTGGGATGGGAGGGCCACACGATGCACAACGTTGTGGAATACAGTTTGCAACAGCACAACAGGAGTCTAGCGATGAGGTGCCTGCTACACAAATTGTGAACTTCCAGTGAATAACGCCAGCTCCTCGCTGTGAAGCGTCGCACGCAAGGCGGCGACTTCAACAAGAAGAACAAAAATGAGAGAGAGAGAGAGAGAGCAGAATGAAATTGGAAATGAGAACTTCGTGTGGAGTTGATGAAACAGTACACCAGCTTGGTGAGGCGGTACGGGCAGCTAAGCGCTCGGCCACTGGTTCGCTGGCACGTGTGCACGAATGCAATCCCGAAAAAGAAACACTAAAGGGGTGGGGGATGGGAGAGGGGACATTTTCTACAACGCCGTAAACGCCTCCCTAAGAGAGGGCCGCCACGTCACCACCGCCTTGCACCTCCCCCCCCCCCCTTTGAAGGGGGAAGAGGAGCGATGCGCCACCCCTTTTCAGTGCGTCTTTCCTCGTTTTTCATCACAGCGCTGCGCTGCTGTTGTTTGTTTGTTTGTTTGATACGTTAGACGCAGGTCTTAGGAGGCGCAAGGCAGAGGCGCGCAGGGGACGTCTCCCAAGGACACTTCCACGCGCTACCTTCTTTTTTTTTTGGGGGGGTGAGTGGGGGGAGGGTCCACTTCTTCTACACCAACGATGGCGCAGCACATTGGGTCGTGCCGCCTTTGTGTGGGCATCGGTTTGCCTCCATCGCGACAGGCAACACACCACTCCCGTTTCGGTACACGCGCTCCTGTCGCACGGCAGACCGCTGTGAGGCACTCAAATCCACGCCATCCACCAAATGTACATCTGCGAGAGGTTATTGAGGTCGGAGGAGTGGTGGATCAGCTTCGCCACCTGGCTCTCCACATTTAGTGACAGCGTGTCACGCTGTGCGGGAACAGAATACAAGTCGAGAAACCCATCAAGCCGACGTGCGACGCGCTCCATAAGCTGCTTCGGACCGCTCGACGAGTGCGAGCGACTGTTTTGCCGCCGCCACTCCATCAGTGGCTCGTGGAGTAGCGTTTCAATGATGGACATGACGGCGCTCTTGTTCTTCATCTCGCACCTCAGGGCCACCTCGCACGTGGCCTGGAAAGGACCGTACGCACCCAACACACCCATCACGTCCGTCAGGTTCTGCGTGAGTCGGAAGCGCACCTGCTCCGGCACCTCAAGCTTCTCTCCATTGTCAAACATGCACGCAAAATCGACGTGAAGCAGCTCGCCACGTTCCATGTCAATCATCAAGTTCTCTGCGTGTCGGTCACCGAGTCCCACAATGTGACCAGCTATGCTCCAGAGTGCCGTGGACTGTGTAAAAAGATTGCGTGCCTCGTACCAGCTCTGGTTGCTGGCAAACGTCCGGTCCAGCCATTGGTGCATTACGGGAGGCGCCTCGGGCAGGATGTACTTAGTGAAAAGCTCCATCTTGCTTATCTTCTTCTCGTCCACGAGGGTCACCCACTTCTTGACGGAGGAGATGTGCACGCCGGACCGGTCCAATGCGTAGCACTCCATTGCCACCTTCGCCAGCGGAGTCGTATCGTTGAGCCACTCAATCACGGCGCAGTCGTCGCTGAGGGCGGTGATGGAGTACCGCCGTAAGGAGAAGCGCTTCCGCTTTGCCTCTGGGTCAGAGAGGAAGAAAGAGTTCATGAGCGCCGCCACCTCCATCATACGGATGTCCTTGCGAGGCTCATCCTTTGCTTTGCACAGGAACGACATCTCCCGGCCGTCATTTGTGTGAACCCAAATGCGCTTTGGCTTCTGCAGCGACCGCATAACAACCACACGATCGTCGAAGCGGTCAAAGCACGGCGCCGTGGGAAATACAGCTCCGTTGGAGGTTGCGCGAATGTCTGGAGTAAGGTTTGAGAGCACTGGCACAATGAACTTGGCTGCGGGCAGCATTGGGGTGATCTGTTGTACAGGACTGAGCTGAGTGAGTCCCTTCTCTTTGGGAAAAAGACTGGCTGAGCAGTTGCAAATCGTCAAGAGCGTGTCGCAGATAAACTTGGAATGCCGCAGCACCGGCTCGTTGCGGGGATTGCCGGCGAATGGCGCGATGATTTGAGTCTCCACCACTTCCTTTGGCCCCTCCTTGCTGAGCGCCATTGGCAGCACCAGCCAAAGGCATTGCTGCGGAAAGTGATTCAGCAAGTGCAGGACGATGTCCGTCAGAACGGTGCGTACCGCTGCCACTGGGTGCCCAAGGCGGGAAAGGAGCTGCGGCAGTGCAGTCATCACCACAGCTGGAGGGATTACCGGGCGCACCGTACTCAGCACAAACTCGCGGATTCGATTGTTCATCTCCACCAGGGCCGCCGACACGGTGCCGTCCAGCTTGCCAGCCGTCGTGCTGAGCAAGCCGCCAAGAAACACAGTGCCGTCAAGCCACAAGGTGAGCATGCGCGGCAGCGACACCGACGCTTTCTCGACGCCGCGCAGGAGAGCCTCACCAAAGTGGACGATGGCGCGCGTCGCATACTTTTGGATAGAGTCCACCATCTCCTTCTGGTGCTGCAGTGCAGCGCTATACATGGCTGCCGCCGACATATTCGTGGTGCCGCTCGAAGTCGGCGACGTGGCCGCCGCCGTTAGCTGGGCCACTGCGCCCTCGCTCGCGTTGCTAGCGAGCGTGTGTAAATGATCGTAGAAGAGTGCCATTTGGTGATGCGCCAGCTCCGACGTACGGTCCAGCTCACGCGCCTTATCGTACTCGGCAAGGATACGCTCCGGTCTCTCCGACCCCGTCTCAATCAGCCAATTTGTCAGCAGTATCTGCAGCTGTGCACGGGTGGTGGCAGGGATTCGCACATCACCAACGCACTCGCGCGCGAACTCCATCGCTGGCGTTGGTGACTGCGTATCGTGCAGCAAGTTCGCCACCAAGGCGTAGTAGCTGGTCTCTGCAACATGTTCTCGGCACTCAAAAGCCGCTTGGCGAGCTGCTGTCAAGGCGGCCTCGCCGAGGCCGCCGTTGCGCAGGAGCTCCGACTGCTCTAGCCACGTCTCAGCCACCTTCTGCGGCATGCCTAATTCACGGTAGATGAGGCGGTGAAGCGCAAGGAGCGGCTCGCGGGCAGCGATGGTGTCCTCGACGTAGAACGCGCGCTGTGACAAGAGGTTCGCGATTTCCTCCTTCACCGATGACGGCAGAAGCGGAGCAGCTAGTTTCATCATCGGTGTACTCGACTGTGACACGACCGAGTCGTCAGCGCTGCAATCGTGTCCGCTGACGTGCTGAACAAAGGCTCTGGCACACAGCTGCGACACGGCATCCACGTCGCCAAGTGCATGCAAGAGCAGCGTGAGTGTGTAGCTTTGCGCGGTCAGGTCCTCCTGGCATGGAGTGCGAACCAAAGGCACTACTTTAGCGCGCTCTCTGTCTGTCACGCGACGCATGCAGGCAAGGCTGCCGGCTCCTGAGAGGGCGCGCTGGAGATGTGCAGCAGGCATGGCAAGACTGACTGGTTGACCCTTGTCAGGCCCCACTAGAGGCATCCGCGAGCTCACCGCCGCAGCGGTCGTGCACGACCCCAGCAGCGTGTCCCACTGGCCTAGTCGCCATGCTGCCTCGTTTGCGTACGCCTGTACGTGGTGACGAAGCTGCGCGAAGTCACTGAGCGCCGCTGCTCCTCGCGGTGCGTCGCTCAGAAGCTGAGAAAAGGTCGAGCTCTCCTTCACCGCGGCACCCACCAGACACTCTGTCGACTTGCCCCCTCCCTCCTCACCATTCAGTACCGACGCGGAGGTGAGCAGGGAGGCTGCGTAGCGAGAGGTCATGTAGAGTTCCCCCAGCTCATTCATGCAGTGCAGAGCCGTGAGCTGGTGCTGCCCGCTGTGTGGGCGATGCTGCAAGACCAGCTCAGAGCTCCCCAGTGCCGACAGCCAGTCGCCGTTGTTCTCGAAGGAGAAGGCCGTGTCTTCCAGTGAGAGCCCAGGCGAAGCGCGGTGGATGGAGCGAGAAGACTCGCGATCGTTTAGCGCCGCAAAAATGCGTTGCAGTGGCACCGCGTCGATGACAGACGTCAGTCCAGGAATGCGGCGTTGACTCTCGACGCTGCGGAGAGCGCGAATGTTGCTGCCGATGCGGAGTGCTGCACGGCAGCGTAACGACCACGGAATGCCGTGCAGGAAGTCGCCATACATCTCAGCAAGGCGAATACAGAGGTTCTCTGTCTGCTCTTGCGTCTCGAAGACACACATGACGCGACCACGATTGCGCAGTAGCGTCCATCGGAGTTGCTCTATATCCTCCAGAAGACTGAGCACGGTGTGCGCGTGCTCGCGCGGCTCCTCTGGTGACACGCTCTCAGGAGGTGCCTCGTAGATGCTTTGTGATCGCAGCGACAAGACGGGGACGTTCGGCCCTCCGGCGGCGGCCTCTAGTACTGCTTTCACCTCGTGCTCGACATACTGGACGTCCTCCGCCTTGCCAGATTCCAGGATGTGCACCACCAGGTATGGCAATACAAAGAGAATGAGAGAAGCATTCTTCTTGGCGACGTTCCGCAGCGGCTGCACCATCTCGGCGAACCAGCCTGCGCACGACATGACCAAGTGGTTGAAGAAGGCGAAGAGCCAGCGTCGATACCCGAGTGACGACGTGTACTCAGGCGTGCGGAGGCGCGTCTGCCAGTTCACTGTCAGTGAATACCGCGTTGTCGTGAACCCACCCAGGAGCTGTTTCACGTGCGGCGTCAGACGCGCCCACCAGAGGTACCGGTCAAGCTCGTCGACGTGCACGACATCTTCGCGGCGCAGCTCCACGCCCTTGTGCTGAAGGCGCTCCTGCCGAGTGGAGGCTCGAATGAGCTCCTGCACTGCAAAGGCAATGCAATTGTGTAGCACCGGGTCAGCTGTGCTTGCGAATAGCCGCGGAAAGTACTCCCTCAGCAGCGTAAAAGAGAACTTGCGCCAGTTCAAAACAGTCTCCGCGTCCAGGTAAAAGGACTGCGTCCACGTCATACAATTCCACGCATCGAGGCCAGACGCCGAGGAGAGGTTCAGCAAGGCTCGCCGCTCGTCGTCTGCGGTCTTTGTGGTACACCGCGCGTCGATCAACTCTGACGCATGCGGCGCGGCAACGGCACCGAGAATGCTAATGCACCGCATCGCGTACAAGGCGCTCTCAGAGTCCGCCTCCGTGCACCGCAGAAGTGTCTGCAACACCTCCGGGTGGCCAGCGGCCGCGTGCGACAGCTGTCGGCGCGTCGCTTCATCTGCAGCGTCGAGGTACTGGTAGAGTGCACGCACGAACACGCTGCTCGACTGCAGGGAGCCAGATCGCATGACGGATACAAAACCCACGAGGAGGACGTCCGCACTGTCTCGCCGAGACTCCTGCGATCCTTCCACGGCTTCGCTGGTGACGGGGTGTCGAGCACGAAGGATGAGACGCACTAGCTCGCTGAACGTTCCGAGGACCACCTTGTACGAGTCCCAAAACGCCGCAGCCTGAGTACGGGTGTACAGGTGGCGGAGGGCGCTGAGCAAGAATCCTTTTGATTCGCTATCGAGGGCAGCGTCTTGCTCAAGGCTCACAAGACTCAACACAATGACAGCGGCCGACTCCGAGAGGTACTCGTCTGTGCAGGCGTAGACCAGCTCTCTCCACACGATGCACACGGATGGGAGCAGGCTGGGAAAGCGGGCGCAGTGGCCCAATAGCGTCGGCAGCATCAGCGCGATCGGCGTTGTCTGCGGACCCATAAAGCGAATAAAGGATGCCAAGCCAAGTAGCCATCTGCGCCGCGTCCGAGGTGACACAGTCAGCGCGACGCTTGATTCTTCTTCGTTGGCAGCACTGGCACCCTCGTTGCGGTGGGCAACCGCAGGCTCGATGTGAATGGCTTTGTAGACAGCGTCCAGCACCGCAAACATGTGTTTGCGCAGTTCCTCCGCTGCTACTGCGCGCGCCACCGGCTTCTGTAGTGAGCTCTCCACCCCGGCAGGTGTCTCTGCCGCTTCGCTCAGCGTTACCAGCTGGCCCAGCGCCCGCTCGAACACTGAAAACGAAATACCGTCAAGTACCTCCTTGCTGATCAACGCATCCCCCCCGTCCTCCTCTACGGCGTGCAGCTCGCCAGTGATCCGGTCCCGAGGTGGTGACGTGCCTGCCTCTTCGGTGTTCTCTGCCGCATCATCGCCTCCTTCCCACCTGCCGCGGCCAAAGAGTTCGTTCGCTGCCCCTCCCAAAACAGCAAGAGGGGAGTGCAGAGGTGTCGCCCCGGAGAGGCCGCGTCGCTGATGGCGCCCACTGCGAAAAGTACGGTCGTGCGCCAGCATCTGCGCATCGGCCTCGAGGGAAACAATGTGAAAGGCAACAAAGTGGATCGTCGATCGCACCACTGCCGGTATGTCCTTGATGTTCTTCTTGATGTAGCTCACCGCTTCTGCAAGGTACATCATTTGCTTCGCGACTGCTTTGCTGCCGCACTCGTAGAGCACGTACGCCAGCGCCCCCGCTACTGCTTTCCAGTCCGCAATCTTTTCCTGGTCCATGAGATGCCTCAGCTTTGCTCGGGTGGCCTCGTCGCCAGGCACTACAGTAGATATTGCAGCTCTCGCCGCTAGTGTTCCACCAGCAACTTGGTCCACACCTGCCGAGGTGACATAGCGTCCCAGCAAATCCAGCGACGACGTCAAGACCACCTTCAAGTCGCGGTCTTCCTTATCTACAATGGCCCTAAAGAGCGAAGAAAACACAAATGGCCGCTCGCGGAAGCGAAGCAGATCCGTGGCAGACCAGGCAAACAGCGCCATTACGCACCGGGCTGTCTCGATGCAGAGGCCCATGACAGCCAGTGCGGTGTCGTCGTGTGTAGAGCGTACGCTTTGATATACCACGTAGAGGTCGAAGCAGAGACACACCCATGCACGCCCCTCCTGGGTAACCCGTTCAGAGACGGTCATCCAGGCCTCCTGCATTGCTACAGACTCCGCTGTAAGAGACAGCAGCTGCCGCTTGCTGTCCGGTTCATCAGACGCGGCCGATGGTGCACTACATGAGCGCTGAAAAAACCGTCGGCCCAACCACAGCAGCTGAAGAATCGGTGCGCTAGATTCAACGATAGATTGAGCGTCGTTATTTCTTCTCGCTGACAGCACTGCCGACAACAATCGCTCAGTCCCCGAGAGCTGCACTAGCAGCAGCGGCGGCATCGCCGCATTGCCTACTGTGCGCTCTGGGTCGGTCAATTGCTGACTCCAGAGCACCAGCTCACGCAAGGCGTAGTAGCAGATAGGGTCTGTGACCTTGCACGCGCGCGCTAACGTGAGGCTGAAGAGCCCCTTCACGTCCTTCGCCACAAAAGGAGGAGACAGTGCAATGGAGGCGTGTGCCAGGCAAACCGCCGAGCACTCGAGGGCACTTGTGTCGTCGTGTCTACTACTACTTGCGCGATCAGTGGCAGGCATAGCCCCGTGTTGCACCTCGTCCCCGTCAAGTACCGAACCTCCACCCTTTCCGTCACACCTGAAGTGCCGGGTGAAGGCGAGAAGTGCGGGCAGGAGCTGCGACCTGTTAAGCTGCACAATTTTTTCCAGCTGCTTCGTTTTCGAGGCGCACTGCTGTGATAGGCGACCGTCCTGCGGTGCTCCACTCGCAGCACCTTCCGCTGCAGTTTTTCCGATTTTCGAGCTGAGGAGAGCGCGGCCCACTGTTCTCTTGCCGTGTCGACGTCCCTTCTTCGCCTCCTCGTTTCCCTCCAGAACGTCCTCAGCGCTGTCGTCGTCGTCCACGTCCACTACCATCGCGGCCTGCGCCAGAGGCTGTCTGAGAGTGCTACTCCGCTCACGGGACGGCATCGCATCCACCGAAGCGCCGTTCCACCCCTGGGCCTTGTCAGGCACAGCAATGGCAGCAAGGCGGTACTTGATGTTCACCAGCAGCATGAGGATGCAGGAAGAACTACGAAACAGGCTTTCAACAGCCACTGCGGCCCCGCTAGAGTCAGCATACGCCCCACCTTTGCCGTTATTCCTGCAGCGCCACCATTCGGCGTCCCACTGGAGTTTTGTGAGAAGGGCGCACAGAGTCTGAAGTAGCTGCACGACAATGGGGAAATGACTCGCAGTGGACTCGTACGCACGCTGCAGGCGTCCCGCTACCTGTCTGCTGTCCGCAGTGGCACCAGGAAGAGCCGTAGAGAGAGGCGAATGCGAGGTTAACGGTGATGACCATGCGCCATCTCGCTGCATCGTCTCGGCCAGTGCACGTTGAAGTGCTTCGGCAAGTCCAGCAGCTCGACAGAGAAATACCTCTCCTGCTTTGGCCGACGTCAAGGCGTGAGGTGGCAGCGTCAGCAGTCGCCGACTCCATCCAAGGCCTGAGCCGGCACGAAACAGGGTCATGGTGGTTTCTCGATCCAGCATCTGCCACAGGGGTGCAGCGACCCCGAGAGCCGCGGAAGCTCCTTTTCGCCGAGCGGAAATACTGCTCTCGAGCTTCTCCATGACGCGCGCCACGGTGTCGGACTTATGAATCTCTCCGTTCTCCGAGCTCGTTGGAAAAGCGTGCATCAGGACAGTGATGGCTTGGATGAGTAGACTGTAGGACGGCGACTCGTGGTGGTGCATTACCTCCAGCGTCTCAGTCAGGGCACCCTGAAACGCTGCTACATCGCACCGGACGATCGGGGACGAGGCCTTGAGGCCTGCCTGAACCGCCAGTGCGTTTGCCTCTAGCAAACGGTAGGCAGAGACGTCAATACAGTTCTTCGCGCGGTTCACCACATTTGCCACGCAGGCTGCCAGCGCTGGTACGTTGAAGAAGGACAGAATTCGGATCGGCAGAAACGTCAACTCAGGCTCGACTGCAAAAGACGGCAACTGGGTGCACAGCAGCGAAGCAGTGAACGACGAGAGGGGCAGCTCATTCACGAGAAGCTGCAAGTGGTGGCTGTGCGCCGCGAGCAGCTTTTGCTCCTCCATCTGCATTGTCTCCGCTAACGCACTCGTCTGCACCACTGTGCTGTGAAAGACTCTCTCACAGAACCATACCCACTGCTGTAATGTGATCATGGCTGAAACACTACGCCGTATACCGGACTCGGTGTTCGCAACGATGTCGTCCACGATTGTATCAGGTCTGGCGTACAACTCCAAGCACCACTGCACCGCCACCTCCCACATCTGCACAAGACACGCCCTCATCGCGCCTTGGCCATCAGTCCCCGCTCCGCCGCGGTGTTGTGCCGAGGCCACAAGTGAGTCTAGCTCCGCTGTGCTGAGGCACCGACACCACTCAAACAGCGCCTCTTCTGCAACGGTAATGTCAAAGACCGACGTGCACGTGTGTGACCCTCGGCGACTCCACTGAGCCGCCAAGACAGACAAGATGAGAGGCCCCTGTACATGCGGAAGCAAGCGAGGGTCCACTACCGCGAAATAGCGAAGAGTGTGCCACGCCGCGTCGTGCTGCACACGGTTCACCACGCCACCCCCAGCCCCGGGGACTGCGCTGGAGACAAGATGGCAGGCGACGTCACAGAGAAGTCCGACGCGGTCGGGGGAAAGAGAAACAAGAAGCCGCTCCTCGCTGAGTCGCACGATCAGACGCAAGAGGCATGCCTGTATGCAGCGCGCCTCGTAGAGGGTCTCCACACAAGTGCAGGTGGAGAACGCCTCCTCCAGCTGCTGCATGTTGCCCTCCATGTCCGATTCCAAAGCCGTCGAAGCCACAGATGGCAGTAAGCCCTCTGCCTGTGACAACAGCGCCGCGGAGGGTTGAATGGACAGCCGAAGGAACAGGGCGCTCTCGGATTCCTCGGCAGGGCTGTTGAAGTGCGCCGTGACCTCCGAGAGAAGCTCAAACACGAGGTTCGAAAGTTGAGCAAAGGCATCGCGCTCCGTACGGTGCAGCGCCCGTGAGACAAAAAGGAGGCCCTCGAGAAGTCTCTCAGACGTGTCCTTCCATGACCGCAGCCGAGCATCGTTCAGCACTGCCAGTACACCAAACAGGGTCAGACAACCGTGGAGCGCGGCGGCTGGGCAGACGATAGCGAAGCGCAAGAGGACCAGATACAGGCGAAGCGCGATTGCGACGTGGGCCGCATCCTTGCCGTAGTGACGGCGGTAATACACGTCAAAGAGTGCGCCACCGACATTCCACTGATGCGCTGCAGAGGGAGAGGCAAGGAAGAGAAACGTGCGTAGCCTCCACAACAGGCCCCATAATGACTGTGTGACGGCCTCTGATGCCTTTGTTTCGGGAGAAAGGTTGCCGCTAAGCTGGAGCTGAAGCTGCTTGATTTGTTCCCCAATGCCAGCCAGTTCGTCACGGATGCCAGCGCTGCCGCTTCTCTTGTTATTACTGACAGACAACGCACCGCTTTCGGTGCGCAGCCGCACAGGCGCTGGCTCAAGGTGCTCATCATCCATGACGGCTTCCATAGAGCGGAGAACCTCTCAGGCGGGGCTGCGGGCGGGTCCAGGAGCGAAAAAAGTGGGGAAGTACAGACAGAGATACGTTCACCGGAAACCTCACTCAAGTTTCCTCAAGAAGGCCTCCGTAAGCAGGAAATGCGAGCAGCAGCAAACAACGGTAGGCTGGAGTAGAGAGACGGGGAGCTCTCCAAGCGGTCGCTGAGGTTGGTATCTGAGGGCCGAGTACGTCCCTTTATGCGGCTGTTGGTACTCATCCAATACCAAGCTCAATCGAAAGACTGTGCTGCTGCGCCGGCGGCGGCTCAAGTGTTAAATGTCTTCCCGGCGGGAGAAACTGACAAACACTTCAGAACAAGCCAGCAACGTATCACACACACACAGACATACATGCGAAGAGTCACACCTGACGAGCGAAGGTGGATTGCGGTGCGCCGTTGTCGCGCGCGCGTGTGCGTGTGTGTGCTAGGCAGGGGAGAGGAAGACCTCTTCCGCTCTGTTGCGAACTTCTATGCGAGAAGACTACGGAGAATGTGACAGCGTAGAGCCAGTTCAGAAACATGTGAAGACACAGCAGGAAGGGAAGGAGGTGCGAGAAGAAGTACTGGAGCGGTGAGGAAGAGGAGGCGGAACCCACATAGGTGCAGCTTTCCGTATTGCGTGTCATGATGAAGCGGACGCTTACTTCCCTCCCTCGTGCGTTTGGTCGATCAACAGTCGCATTCGTCTGCAAAGACAAGAGACGAGTAAGCTAAATTCTGGAAATTCTCCTCTAGTGCACGTCTCATTGTCGCCATGACGGTGTGTGCATCGACACTACGGGTTCTGCTTTCCTCTCCTTGGCAATCAGTGGAGGAGATGGACACAATCGTCGGTGGTAATCATAGACACCCACTGACACAGATATTGGATTACGTCATAGAGCGAGTTGCCCATCTTCCTCTTCCAGCTAGCACAGAGAGAGAGAGACACACACACACAAACGCGATGTGTGTGTGTGTCTCTCTCTCTCTGTGCCCAATGAACGAAACGAGCCGCTGTGCAACGTACACGCGCACAGTCATCCAATATGACAAGAGGGAAGGTGAGCAGGCAGTGTGTAACGCACAACATCCACTCCGGCACTCACCGCATCGCACATCTCAACACCAACAGCACACAGAGAGGAGCAGAGGAGAGGCAGCCGGCAGCAGGATTGTAAACACAAGCAAGACCGCGTCTTCCCTGCGTATCCCTTTCTCTTCAGCAAAGGGAAAGAAAAAAACTCAAAAAGGAAATCATCAAACAAAGAATCGACCATTCGTGACCAGATTTGTGGGACTGTGCACGTATGCGCGGGCCCATTGTCAACTCAACAGATCGGCGGCACCAGAGAGTAGCTAAAGGCGGTTCGGAAGAGCCAGAAGAGGAGGAGGAGAGGCTGACGGCTGAAGAGAAGCAAATCGAAAGAAAAAAAAACAGAAGGGACAACGGAGACGTGGGCCATACGGTAGCCCATACTGTGAACGGCCAGCAGCATCTCTGTCATGTACGTCGAAGGGCGACTGGAGGCGACCAAAATGAGAAGGGAAGGAGAGAGAAATGAATCGTGACAATCTGGCTCGCCTCACCATGCCGGCATTGCCGAGTCTTCGCAGCCCCACAGTTCCTCTACCGACCCCCTCATCGAACCCTTTCCACTCGTTACAGTGGACAAGACACTGCTCCGTTTGCCACAGCAGTCTCCCCCCCCCTCCCGACACACACACACACACACTGAATGCGTCATAAGACCAATCACGTAACAAGTGATTCTAACTTGTCAATAATGCGGTCATTCTCGCTCAGTAGCTCCTGCATCATCTTCGTCGTCTCGATCTGTCGCTTGATGGCTGTCTCAAGAGCCTCTAGGGACAAGTGTGAAGGCTTCGTTTCCGCCATCGGGCTGACGAGCTCGTTCCACATCCGGACAATACTCTCACCCTCGGCTCGCACATCACGCTGATCATTGAGGTTTAGGTTCAGCGAGTAGCCATTTAGCTTCTTGTGAAACTTCGCTGCCTCATCAAGGGCAGAGGCGTGAGAATTACGACGCTCAGTGGGGCTCATCGAGCGCGACTTCATTCGATCGAGACTGCTAGGTGGATGAAGGGACAAGTTGCCGTGTGTCAGATGGGTCGAGAATGGCGCTGCAGCTGTCGACGGAGAGCTAAAGGCCAGGGCTGTACTATTCTGACCTGGTCCAGAGGCCGCTTGGGCTGCCTTATCCTGCTGCGCATAGCCGATGCAAGAGGCGAGGTATTGAAGAAAGACATTCGTCTTCTCGGGCTCGTGACCTGACACAATTTTTTTCGGGTTGACGTCTATCTCCACCTTCATGAGCTTGTTGATGTATTGGATGAGAATCGTCAAGTATTCAATCTTTTTCTCCTTTGTGTCGACCTGGGCGGAGTTGCGTAGCGCGACGGGAATCACATGGTCGTACGCCGCGAACCGTGCATCAATGCTGCAAACGATGTCGTGAATAAAACGAAATGGTGGTCTCTTCAGCAACTTCTCGCTCAGCTCTGGTGAAGGAAGCTGCAGAGGCTGATACGCCGCGATTGTGGCAGTCCAGAAATCGACCTCGCCACTCATCTTAGCCTCGTAGCCCCGCAACGCAAAACACAAACACAAGTCCTGAACACTCAAAGTGAAACGCCGGGTAGCGTGTGCTGGTTTTCAGCAGCGTTGGGCACTACCCCCTCCCCCCCCAAAAGAAAGACCCCGTATGGAGAGAAAAACTGTGATGTGCGTGTGTGCGGGTGTGGGTGCTAATACTGGTCGCACATTGAAAGCTAAAGAGAGGGACGTAAAGTAGAGGAGCAAAAAAGATGCACAGATCTGGAGCGAGGCTGGGACCAGAGATGAAGAAACAGAGAGAGAGGGTGAATGACTCTTAAGGCCGAACGAAATGCCAAACATAATGCTGCATAGCAGCAGTTCCCCCCCCCCCACACACACACACAGAGGCAAGTTAAACCAAAGCAAAAGTGATCCGCTGAGTCGAGCAGCGCCGATCATGTAAGGCGCTGCTGCTCTCCGTCCACGAAGAAGATTTCGTTGCACAAATTTGTTTCGCTTCTCCTGCACCACTTCAACGATTTCTCGATATCTGCTTGGGGCCCTTAGGGGAAGGGAGCGATGTAATCTGAAGCGCTGGTCACGAGCGCATAAGCAGTTCACTACACCACGCCATCACCACGACCACCGCCACCAGGGATTCTCTATCTCGATGCAGGCGCGAATGCAGCAAAAAAAAAACGTACACGCTGAAGTCCACAGCGTTCAGGCAGCGTCTCTTACCAGCCTCCTCTCCCCAACCCCGCGGAGTGGTGAAACCGTTTAGCTCCTTCGTGACCTTACGTCAGTCGCGCCTTTTGTTGTTTTTCTCTTTCAGTGAATAGTTGAGAACTTAAACCGGAGGATCTCTTACGGGTGAGAAAAAAAACAAGGCAACCCACCCATCACACCAAGTCTACGCGTGAAGCGGGCAGAAGCAAAAAGGCGGCACAGAGCGAGAGGGGCACTGTGAGATTCGATCCGCCTCCGTCCCCTTCGTCAGCCGCTGCTTCCCCTCCTCCTCCCTCCACAACACACATACACATGCACGCGCGAAGCTCCAGATATGACGTACTACCTCCACGAAGGGGAAAAAGTGCACCATCCTAAACAACCCTCAGCGACGCACGCGAGCACATACAGTATGCACAAAAAGCACGCGAGCTCCCAACGCGAACCTTCTTGTGCGCCGTCCCTCTACATCGGCATGTTCTTCACGCTTGCCGCGTCCTCTTGGCTGGAGGGCGTGACTGTCGCAGTCTCCCGCGTGCTGGATGTTGTCACTTCGGTGATGCGGTCGTGACCAGTAATTTTCTTGAACTCCTTCAGCTTGCGCGTTTCGTCTGGAAGCCCCAGAACAGCGTTCAGCGAAACTCGACTCTCCAGTCGGCGCTGCTGCGGCTTGGGAAGCAGGCAATTTACAGTGGCGTTATGCGAAAATGGAACAAATAGTGTGCTGGCCCCGACTCCGAGCAGCTTCACCCCCATGTTGCGAATGGCGAGGTGGGTGTCGTGGCTCCGCACGGAGAGCCACGACTGCAACTCAGGGTTCTCCTTCTTGAGGTAGTTCATCTCACGCAGCTTGTTGACAATGGCGCAGAGACTAAATGGGGCGTCCTTGCCAAGCCAGTGGTCCTGCAGCGCCTCGATGGGCGTGTGGTGCGGGTAGAGTTGCTCATCGACGCCTAGCCAGCCCTTCAAGGCGTGCGTGAAACCGATCTCGTCCTCCGTCTTCACCTTCGCCGTGCGCATCAGCTGCGAAGGTCGGTAGAAGTCCTTCATCGGCCGAGCCAGCAGGCGGCGAATGGCACGCAGGACAATAAACGAGAAGCTGTGAGCGGATAGGGCAATCTCGTACGTGCCCTCAGGGTCCTTGAAGTCGAGCTCGCTGAACTCCGGATCCATGAGGGACGGGTGGTACCCCCACATACTCATGCCCTCCCTCTCCATCGCTGCTTCGTACTCGTCCTTCTCTTCCTTCCGCTGAAACTTGTCGTACTTCTCGGGTGGTCGAAAGGCCACGTACACGTCGGATGTGTAGCGAGACCGCTTACGAAAGGTGAGGTCTCGCGTACAGCCGACCCCGTCATCAAAGCGGATGGTGCGATGTACGTCGGAACGGCCCAAGCATGCACCGACAGCGGCCAGGAGATCGGTAAAACCCTCCGAGTACGAGACGTCATTCCGGGCTGACCACACCAGGTCGCGCGTGCCGGTCTTCTTAACGATGAAGTAGAAGAAAATGGTAAAAATCTCCTCGGGACGGTGCTCATCCAGCTCAATCACACAGTCCATACACTCGATCTCCTCGCCAAGCTCCTTCCACGTGAGGTGCTTCGGTGTCTTCTTGAACTTGCACTCAAACATCAGTTTGTGCTTCCATGCCTCCTCTTCCTCATACGGGACGAGGGCCTCCTCGACATTCTTCAGGTTTTCAATGATCTCGCTCTCGACATCGTCGATGCGCCGGAACTCGACCGTCTTCTTCGACTCATCAAGCACCTCATCTACGGACCATAAGCCGGTCGCACGCAGTGGCCCGTAATCTGGCACCATCGGACCGTCCTGCGGTCGCGCTGCAGTCTTGACGTCCTTCGCAGCCTCTCCTTGCGCTGTCATCTCACGTTGCGCACTTGGCGGGGGCGGCGGCAAGGATGCATCGCTGCTCCCATGTACTGTCTCTGCAGAGGTGTCGCTACTGCGTAGTGGTACGGACGCATGCTTTTTTCGCGCAACATTGAATCCGGATCCAGTGCTCACGGAGGATGCCGCAGCCGAAGTTGCCACCCCAGTCGGTACCCTGTCAGCCTCGGTGAGAATGGTGTGCGTGTACAGCCCTGCGGTGCGCACCACACCATCTACCTGTTTAATAGCACCTCGCTGAGACGCTGAGGAGGCAAAGGAGGAGCCGCACTTAGCAGTGGCAGTTGCCGCCAGTGCGGCGTGCGCATTGCTCTCACATGCACTGTGGTTGGCCGAGGACGTCGATGATGATGGAGTTGTGGGAGCGTCCGACTCGGTTCTGGACGGCGCCGAGGATACTGACCTCGAATCATTTTTAAGATAGGCACCGGTGCTTCGAAAAAAGCGTCGCGCGGCGAGCGCAGCTGTTGCGTTGTGGGAACCACCGCGGTGCCCATAAAGTAACGGCAGCATTGATACGGAAGTGCGCATCACGCCGGCAGCCTCCTCTTCAAAAGGAAATAAAGAAACGAATTACGCTCCGGTGAGTTATGTTGACCAAGACGAGGGAATGTCTATGGCAGATGCATTTGTTGCTCATGCAAGAGAAGAGGCCGATAAGAAGTGCGAGCCTCCAATAGAAACCCTTCCGCGTCTGGGGGCAAGAGTTCCACAGAGAGAGAGAGAGAGTAAGGGTGGCGGTTTCTAGACTGTTGGCGTCTCAGGAATAGTACAGATATGATTGATGAAAGGCGAGTAGCACAATAAGTGGTCTCGGCAGTGAGGAATGCTCTCAGTCGGATAGAAACCCAGTGTTCTCGCAGAGGTGCCGTGCGGTTTCCCTTCTGCTTCGAAGCAAAAAAAGAAATCCTTGATGGGAAGCTGAAGGCGCAGAGCCTGCTACAGCGTAGAGCCTCGTAGCTGATCGCCCCTGTGCTTGTCGCAAGACACAATAGCACAAGACACGCACACACACACAGTCGCAGCCGAACCCTTTTTTCTCCTGAGTCACGACAAGACGACACAGAGGCGGGGAGAGGAGAAGGGGGAGTGGCCAAATGGTCGAGGACGCCAAAAGAAAGATTGTGAGTGTGAGTATGTGTGTGAAGAGCAGGTGTAAGTGCCGAGTAGCGTAGAAAGTAAAGGAGGGGGGCCGGCGGAGGGGCTGAAAAGGAGCAGGCGGTAAAGAGGACAGGCACACAGCACGACTGAGGCAGTTGTCGTGCATTCATGAGGAGCAAGGCACAGGAATGCTCCACTGGGAGTAGAACGAAAAAGAGGCGGAGAAAGCAAAAAGAAACCTGGGCACGACGCGGTGAGGCCTCGGTCGGCAAAGTGTCTACATCATTGCCCACGTAGAGGGTGAGAGTGTGTATCGCATTGACATTTTTTTTTCCGTTTGCATTGCGTTCGCGAGCAGCAACACGCCAGGTCACAGTACAACAAACAACACCGAACGCTAGTGATAAGATAAGAGAGCCATTAGAGCTGACCACTGCGTTGAATGCATACTACACCCTCCTTTATCTGCGACAGGGAGTCATTCACACCTATTTTCTTTTACCCACGAGTTGAGAACGTGCAACATGAGTGGCAAGCCGTCCCCCCTCCCTGCTACAGGTCTCCTATCTGGATTACGCACACACACACAGAGAGAGAGGGGGGGGGGGGGGCAGACATACGAGAGAGCACGTGGACGCACTCGCCTGTTCTCTGCTGTGTGCACGCGAATCAGCGCCGCATTCTTCCGGGAGAGCGCTCTCACCTTTTTGGAGGCCATTTCCCAGCCATGAATACGCCCCTTTCATTATCACAGTCCCCCCGCCTTCTCGCGGTGTGGGGGGGGGGGCGAGGCCCACGGCGGCCCAGTGGAATGTCCCGCCCGCCACGGGGGACCGGGGGTGCCGGCCCCGCGGCGCAGTGGGGGACGGGCGGACGGGCGCGTGCGGCGGTGGGCGGGGCGACCGCGGTTCGCGGCCCGCGGTGCGTGGGCTCCGGCCGCGGCGCGGGTGGCGGGCGGGGTCGGCGTCCCTGCTCGGGTGCTCTCTCGCCTGGGCAGGCACACGGAGCTGACTCCGAGCCCCGGGCGTCTGGGCCTCGCCGCGGCGTGGTCGTAGGGGCGGGTGCAGTGATGCGCGCCAGGGCCACGGCGGCGGGCCGCAGCTCGGCACGGCGCGCGGCCTGGCGCCACAGCGCGCGCGCGGTGAGAGTGCCCGCGGAGGCCCAGACCCCGATATGACTGGACGGCTGACGGGCGCGATTGATTGATTGATCCGTGCTGTCCCGGTTGCACTCCCACGGTTCGTCGTGGCGTGAGCGATACATTGTTGGGAGGCCGGCCCTGGCGTACTTGTGCGACCTGCTATTGATTCGCCCGCGTGTCGCCAGTGAGCAAGGCCCATCCAGATATACAGGGTGGGTAGAGTAGGGCATCAGCGGGCAACCGCGGCACACCGGCGCGGCACTCCCGTGTGACGAAGTGCGTCGAGAGCCTCGCACAGCGAGTAGCCTGCTATGACCCTATGACTCTCGTGTGGTTTCACAGCGTGAATCAGGACGGCGCGCGACGAGCACGTGCAGAGCATGGCGTGGAGTTGCGAGTGG